>NC_088925.1:5190000-5302500 GCF_038396675.1 Hydra vulgaris | reverse complement strand
GTTAAATAGAACTAAACAGAAGATATTTTGAATTTTAACTCAAAAGCAACAATTAAATTTCATATTTATAATTTTGATAATTCCATAGATGGTGCCTATGGAGTAGTCCTTATTATATAGTATTGCAATATGGGCAAAGTCCACTCTAAGCCTCTTTTCTTTCAAAATTAGAAGAAGCTACATCTAGTGATATTTGGATGTATTTAACTAAACTAAGATATCGCTGGTATTAAAAAACAATTTTTCTAGTTACCACAGTTATATGTATTAATGCACTTGTATATAACACAACATTTAGACACATGCTATGTGTATATGACACATTATACAAACATATTGCATGATGCTTTTTTAAACATTGATCATTCTGAACAAATTGTACACATTGTACTTGACAGAAACATTATACTTGACAGACACCTTATATTTAACAGAAGATTGTATTTAACAGAACATTGTATTTAACAGAACATTGTACTTGACAGAAAAAGTGGTACAAAAAAGATTTTAATCATTTAGTTAAAAAAGCCTGTTTCAATGCATACTTTATTTACAAAAAAAAGAATGGAATGCTTTATGTTCTTTATTTTCAACTAAAGTTGATAAAGCCATTTGCTTTGAAGTATGTAAATGATGTGGAGTCCTCTTTTCAATGATGTTATGGACACCCAACCCTAAAAGGAAATTTTTTTTGGCTCACAGAGTCTATCGTGTATTGTATTGTAGATGAGTATTGTATTGTCTTTTTATAAATCAAACAAAGCACGAAAATATTTTTTTTAATAACCACTGTGTAGAAAAAGTCTGGGTCAGGGTAACAGCATCAGTTTTTGCTGTCTAATTACATGTCTAATAACATCTGTAAAATACACTGAGGTATAATAACATCTTTCCAACAACATCTGAAATTTCATTGATGTATAATAACATCTGTGTAAAAAGTATATGATTACTACAGATTACTACAGATGTAGTTACCTTTTAAATTATATTAAAAATAGCTACAGGATTTTAAGAAATTATTAAATTATAATGCGTTATTTTAACCAGATGTAGTTTCATATATGGGTTTTTTCAGATGTAGTTACATCTGGAAAAAAATAATTATTATAAATGCATAACTTTAAGCAGATGTATTTGCATATAAGATTTTTTTCATATGTAATTACATCTGGAGGAAATTCCTCCAGATGTTATTGGACTTGGAGAAAAATTACCAGATGTAGTTACATCTTTCTAAAGATGTTGTTAGGGTCATAGAATTTCCACATGATATTGGACAGATGCTGTTGGAGTAACAAAAAAAAAAAGGTGATCTTGGACTACTCTACAGATGTTGCTGGACAGATGTAGTAATCTTTTACCAAAAGTCTAATTATCTAAAAACTGAGACTTTGATTAAAAAGTTCTAAACTTTGTTTAAAAAGTTCTGAAACTTTATTTAAAAAGTTCTAAAAACTTTATTTAAAAGTTCTAAAAACTTTATTTAAAAAGTTCTAAATACTTTATTTAAAAAGTTCTGGAAAGGACTTTTATCTAGATAATCTGATATTTTGTTTTTCAATAATCTTTTTATGTGAAATGTGAAAGATATTTTATGAATTCTTTTTGCTTTTTTATAAGCTTTATTTTAAACCAGAGTTTCTGAATAAAGGCTGTTAAAAAATTAATTTTCAAATTGAATTCTTAAACCTAAGAAAATCTGACCTTTTTTAAAAAACTTGCAACATTGTGTTAAAATAAACTGTATGTTTTATTGTTTAATTAAAGATATAAAGTATCATTAAAAAACCCAGAACTCATTGCCTTGTGTCTCTCTCTCTATATATATATATGTATATATATATATGTGTGTGTATATATATATATATATATATATATATATATATATATATATATATATATATATATATATATATATATATATATGTGTATATATATATATGTGTATATATATATATATTTATATATGTGTGTGTGTATGTATATATATATATATATATGTGAATATATATATGTGTATATATATATATATATATATATATATATATATATATATATATATATATATATATATACAGGCCTTGGCGGGAGTAAATGAGTGCCATGGCATGCCATGTTCGTTTTAGTAGAGTTTTTCTCCACTTTGCACTCATTTACTCCCGCCAAGGCCTGTATATATATATATATATATATATATATATATATATATATATATATATATATATATATATATATATATATATATATATATATATACAGGCCTTGGCGGGAGTAAATGAGTGCAAAGTGGAGAAAAACTCTACTAAAACGAACATGGCATGCCATGAGAGCTGCTTCTCTAAACAACTTCTAACAAGAGGTTTTGGTTTTTGCATGAGCTATCTGTTTATTCATTAAAAAATTGCTTATTAAATACAAAATTTGGTTTTATACTTGTTACAAACATATGTTTGTGCATATGTTAATGTTACAAGAATATATACATAACAAGCATCATTTATTGTGCCATGAAAAAATTTTTTAGACAAGTATTGTCTTTGGGTTTTCACACTAGCGATCCATTTATGTATTAACTTATTTATTAACATGACTTATTTGACAAAAAATTTGACAAAGAGCTATAAAAGTTTTTACTGCTTATAAAAAATGTTTTATATTTTCTTATTATAATAGAATGCAGGCATTTTAACTATTATTACAACAATTAAAAATTCCATAATAAAAGTAAATAGGATATAAATATTAAGATATAAAATGTATAACTCATTACATAAAATAAAAATTATTATGCAATAATTTAGAGTGTAATAATTCTATATTTTATCAGATGAACAATATAATATTTTATCAATATAATTTAGGTTTTTTAAATTTATTTTTAATTTAAATTTTATAGATTATTCAAATAAATCAGCACTCTTAATTAATATATTTTTTTTTTTATAAAATGACTTAGTGTTTTTCATTTTAGTTACAATGATAATTACACTTTTGAGAGAAAAATATTACTTTTGCGAAAATCGTAAATTGCTCCTGTAAACCATTGTAGGGGAGTGTAGGCTAATGCTCTCCCTTCCCGCCAAGGCCTATATATATATATATTATATATATATATATATATATATATATATATATATATATATATATATATTAATTTAGATAATTATACTTATAAATTAAATTCTGGTAATATTTTTACAAATTATAATGTTTAACTCAGAAAAAAAAAATGTTTTTTAATTAAAATTTAATTTTAGAAAGTTATAAACAATAATTACTATGTATTTTATATAGCAATAGTATATATTGAAATATTAAAAGTAAAAACAACCTTCTCTCCTCGAGATTCATATAAATTTATATAGATGGCTAATGCTTTCCCTCTGTCATTCTTTGATAATTAAAAACAGCTATAAGATCAAGATTACTATGTTATAGCTGTTTTTTTTTATTTATCTTCATTTTTTCTTTTTTTTTCTCCTGAAAAATCAAAGCTATGAATGCGTATTTAGATATCATCTCTGACATCGCACTGATATAGCCTGCTGAGGCTATTTCAGTGCACAAAAGCAAGTAACAATGAATCTGACAACGTATATGATTGTTTTTTTTTTATCAGAGCAAAGAAGTGTGTTATCAGAGCAAAGAAGCGTTATTTATCAGAGCAAAGAAGTGTGACCAGTTTATTGTCAAAATATTTTTATGAAACCCACCACAATTCACTGTTTCAATAAGGTTTAGAGAATCCTTTGATCCTATCAACCTGCCTCTATGAAAATAAAACGATGAAAAGGTCTATATTAATACTGTGCTTTGTTATGTCAGGTCCATACCTAATGTCATGCTAATGTCATATCATGCTTATTTTTACCTTATTTAGAAGAGCATTAGAAGATTAGTATATGTTACCCAAGTTGCATGCAGCTTATTAAAATGCATTAAGATCTCTTCATTCTCTTAAGTTCAATATACCACATTTAAGACAATCTACCACATTGAGCAGCTGTTACGTTAGGATTTAGCTTCTTTTTTTTAATATTGGATTTAAATACTTCCATAGAACTAAATTGTCAGTGATGTTTTGATTTATTAATTTTTATTTAATATTTCTGTGGTTTTATCATGTATAAGAATTGAAGTTTCATGTTTTTTTTTAATAAGTTTTTCACTACAAATTTCCGGTGGTTGTAACTTTTAGGTAATCATTTAAAAAAAAGGTAACTAATTTTGTCTCACTGCTACAAACACAGTTCCAGTTCTTTTTAAGACTTCTATGAAGTTTAGTTTTGATAATTGTTTAGTATTTTCTAAGTTTTTAGGTGTTTGAATAAGTGTTTACAAGTTTTCTGTTTGTTTTTTGCAACTAATAATGCTAAATTTCGTTTTTGTATGTATTATAAATCTGAAAGATAAAAAGATTCGAAATTAATATGAAAATTGATTATTATCATATTTACAAAATTTAAATTTTAACACAAAATTGAATTATACACAAAATCAACCCTCGGAATTAGGAAAAATGGGGTCGGCAATAAATTGCTGACCTCAAACTGTTAGCGGTCGGCAAAAAAAATTTGATACAAAGGGGTTACCATAAAACAATAAAACAAGGTTGGCAATTTTTTGCCGACCTCAAACACTTTAAGGTTGGCAGTTAGGTCGGCATTGCCGAATGCTGACCTAAACATATTATCATACTAAAGCAAAAAGTAAAAACAGTATTTTAAATTGTTATACTTTACATTTAGATTTATATAAATTTAGAACATAAATAGTCAACATTAACTTAGGCTTTATGAATACCTAGAAGCTGAATGTAAAGCAAGTAAAATATAAAGTATACATTTTTTTATTTTATCTATCATTATTTTACCCTAACATTCTTATTATACTTGAGCTGATGTTTTGAAATTATTTTTGTTTACTTTTTAAAAATGTTTTCTTATGTGACAAATGTTATTGCATATCATAAATTACTTAAAGGATGGTTTATAATATTTTTTTAATATAGAAATTACAGCATATTAATATCAAAAGAATTATAAGCATACCTACCATTCTTAATAAAAAGGTTGCACAGAAAAACCAACTTAAAAAAAATTTTTAAGTTGGTTTTTTAAGTAATTTTTTATCAATTATTTTTTTGATAAAAAAATAATTGATAAAAAATAAACCATTTTAGATTCAGTTTACTACTCTTGAAACAACAGAATGAAACATGTGATTTTAATTTATTGGTGTCATTTGATCTTATTACAAAAGTTACAATTACTAATTAAAAATCTTTTATACCTAGTTTCCATTCTTTTACACCTAGTTTGTAAGTTAAACAATGTCTTCAGCTCTGAATTTAATTTTAACCTTTAATAACTTAAACCTGCAATATGAAATGAGGAAATTTGTAACACAAAGTGTTTGTATCGCAGGAATTCTTTGCAAAAAGATAAATTTACCATGTTAATAGTACTACAGATTTTCTCTAAATGTTTCTAGTCATCATGCTTCTAGTTATACAGAGTTTCTTTCTTTTATTGCAATATTGAGAAAGTGTCTTAATCTGAGGCAATAAGGGAATTATTATATGAATTATACGAACTAGTTCCTGATTTTTTGGATCATGCATATGTAAAAATTAATCAAGCTAAACTATATTGTCAAATGATTGATATATGTATACAATAAAGTTCTAACCAAGCTGTCATAGGAGTTGATTTTGCAGAAAACTTTGAATGTATCACTCAAAACGAACCACAGAGTGCTCATTACGGCCAGGTTATAATTTCAATCTTCACCTCCTCAAGGCCAAGAAGGCCACTACAGATGAGGAGGCTACTTAATAGTGGTTATAACCCTCTCTCAACTCTATAACTCCGAAACACGAACCTCGACGTACAAGGCCGCTGCGCGGATAAACAAGTTGGAGTCTTTAAAAATGTTACAAAAATTTAATGGAGTCTTTAAAAATGTTATCAAAACGACACAAGATGAAAATTAAATGGGCTTTTTTTGCATCCATGCATGGCAAATCTGTTATTGGCGGAGTTAGAGGATTTGTTAAAAGATTTGTAAAATCCAGAACTTTGACTCGAAATACTGAAGTATAACAGCATCCCAATTTGCAAAAGCAGCAGAAAATATGGATGTCAAGGTTATTTTGGTTGATGTTAATGAAATTAAAAAATGCAATGAAGAGATTGGATTGTCAAAATTAATTGCTTCATCAAAATCATTGCAAGGAATTAAAAAAAAAACATCTCGTAGTTCAAACTATTACCAAAAAAAAGAAAGTTATTGAGAAAATTATTGGCAAAAAAAATGTACCTTGTTTGATTTAAAAAATCTATTTGCTTATTAACTATATAAAGTTTATATTATGAAACTGTGATTAGAGTGGAAAAAGAATAAGAAAACAAAATTGAAATTTTCATTTTTGGATTGTTTGGTGTAATTATTTCTGGTCAATGTGACAGCGTTTTACGGCCTTTATTCTCGAAATATTTATAAAGGAGTCACCGAATAGTTATTTTTTGTTATGAGAATTTTTATTTCAAATTAAAAAAAAAATCTTTGATGTTTAAGGGCCTCTTCATTTTGGCGCCCGCATGCTATGTCTCAAGGTTTACTGGAACTATATAATATCTTTAATATACCAATTTTATTAATAATAAATGTTATTAAAAAATAAAATAAAATTTGACTATTTTTTTAAACAACTATGGTTCTCTGAGTATTTAATATAAATGGAAAGTATTTAAATTAGGTATGAAACTTGCAAATATTACATCAGTAACTATGGAATGCACCATATATAAATATAAAATGCCAAAATAAAAAAATTTAAAAAATTCATAAAGCTATTTATTTGTATTAATATAACTTATTTTAATTATAACAAATTTTAAAGCTTTTTTTTGCTTATAAAACTAAATTGTAGTAAAAAAGTCACATTTCACTATAAAACATTGATGGTTTGATTGTTATATAAAAATTTTTTATATCAACTGTTAAATATGCATTTTATTTTTAGGAACGAATTGGAACGTGTGTTTTTGGAAATGCTTCAATACAACATAAATGTACCATCAAGTATATATGCAAAGTTTTATTTTGATCTGCGCGCACTAGCTGAACAGAATAATTTTCAATTAGCCATGCAACCATTAGACCCTAATAGAGCTAAAAAATTAGAGGTAAGTTGGAAAATTTTGAAAATATATTGTGAATGTTATATTTAAGTTTTGGTGTGGAAAGGATGATAATATTTTTTGATATATAAAAATCATCTGTAAAACCATCTTGTTGTCCTGGCTAAAAAACTCAGTTGTTCAAGTATCTGGTGTTTTAATACAGTTTTCATTCTATCTACCTGTAATATTTTTGTCATTATTGTTTCAAACAAAAGAGGAACACTTTAAAAAACTATAAATTGAGTCAGATAAAGATAGAAGTGAATTCCAAAACATTTGAAATAAAAAAAAGTTTTTGCAGTAGTTATTTTTAAATCTTTTAATGTTGTTTGAAGTCATAATTTTTTTGTTACCATTCTTAAGCCAGGTCTTTTTTAAATAGACACAGCAGTGCTAGAGTGCTATTTTAGCAGAAATCTTTAAGTTTCATCTTCAACAAAGGGTTGTCAGAACTTTTTACATGTTAAATGCCAAAAGTTTTGGTTGTAAAATGCCAAAATAATTTGATTGTAAAATGCCAAATTATGAAAACTATATTTTCATGTTTTATTTCAAATTTTTATGGAATCATGTAAGATAACTAATAGTCTTTTTAGATAATTAATAGTTTTTTTAACAATTTTTTTATCTACCAATTTAGGAAAAAGTGTTATCATGTTAGATATTGCAGCAGCGGGGACCTTGTGCCCTCTTTTTTCAAAACTTTTTAAACAAAATGTAAAAATATTTTAATATTTTTTGACCCTTTGGTGCTGCAAGCCCTGCACATGGTTATCACATGGCTATTTTAATATTCCAAATCATCACTTTTATTATGGTTCATACACTTATACTGAAAAACCTAATAAAAAAAACTGGATGATAGAATTAGTTGGGGAAAAAATATGACTTTTTACAAAAGGTTTATTGTTTCTATTTCCATTTAATCCATGTTAGGAATCCAAGAAAGATCATCATTGTCTGAGTCGATGCTGTCAGAGTAAATACTTGAATTAAATTTGATTTTAAAAACTTGAATTAAATTTGAAATTATATTTAGCAAACATTTTGCTTGTGATCTTACAGCATTTTATGTGACTGGCAAGGTAGGATTTGATCCGTACTACTGGCTCAAGTAGTTTTGTTGACATTCTGTTTCTTTGTTTGTTCTTAATATATGTGACTTGAGAAAAAAAAGATGCGTTCAACAAAAGCATTTGAAATTGGAAGGATATATATATACATATATATATATATATATATATATATATATATATATATATATATATATATATATATATATATATATATATATATATATATATATATACATATATATATATATATATATATATATATATATATATATATATATATATATATATATAAATGTATATATATATATATATATATATATGTATGTATGTATGTAATATATATATATATATATATATATATATATATATATATACATATACATATATATATATATATACATTTTTGCCGACCTAAAACTACTTTAGGTAGTCAAAAAAATTTTCACAGTAAAACTTAAAACAAAAAAACAAAATAAATTTATAGCCATCAAAATCTATATTTCATAAAAAAGCATCTTCATTGGATGACGATGACTATTTTTGTCAGAGAACAAACTAATGTCAATGTTTTCAATTGTTTGTTCAGCTTTGGATGAAGTGATGTTTTCTAACAATTGTGTTATTGTTTTCTGACTAGAATTGTTTGAAGCACGTTTTTTTGGATACAAATGACTGTCTGGTCGACGAACTCGTTTTCTGATTCCACCATCAGGATACTCTGTTAAATACATTTCTATGGCATGTTTATAGCGGCTTTCAGAAAAGTCTCTATCGCATTTGAGCTGAAGAATATCTTCTAAGGTTTGATTAGATAATGATTGACGAGTTTTAGAAAATACTTTCCATAGAAAAGAGAATACATGCTCTGACTTCGCGTTACTTATAGGTAACACAATAGAAATTTTAGTTGTATGTAAAATGTTTAAAATGCCTAGCTCATACTTAGATAAAAATACTGCTTGCCAAAGTTTTGGAGGTCTTTTATGAGCTAAAAAGCGCCTGATGTGCTCATATAATATTTCAACTTCACTTAGTAATTTTTTTAAATCATATTTGTTTGCTAACAAGATAGATTTGAACGTATCAACAGTAATATTAACAAAGTTAAGAATTTCATCAGACAATTCTGCCAATACGTTAAATAGCAGATTTTCAGTAACAGATTGAAACCTAGCGCAAAGCGACTTGTCTAATTTTTTCAAAATGCCAGTAAAAAAAATGTGTACATTAAAGTAGCGCATCATCTAAAGTTCCTTGCAATTCATAGCCATAATATTATTACTTTGCTTGATTTTTAGTTAAGCCGTCTTTTGCTCTCGTTTTTCGTACTTCAAAATTTATGTCAGGCTCAATTACTACATCTTCCAATAATTTGCAAAGTATTGGAAATATGTCTGATTTTTTTAATATTTTTTTCTTTTTCACGAGTTAACAGTTGAGAGAGTTTTTTTAATGGTTTTAGCACACGAAGATAATATAGTCAAAAGCTGTGGAAGAATTAATTCCGAATCTTGAATTTTACTTATTGAATTTTACTTATTGGTTCAAGTCTTTTTTAAAATATCTATTTTTATACAATTAAAAATAATCTTTAAGATATTTGAATTATCTTTCAGATAGCCCTGCAGTATACTTTTTGCAGATTTCATTTGTTTATTATATGGATTTAAAATTTGATGTTTTGCAAAGCCTAAAAATATTGGAAGATTTCTAATTGTAGAGTTAAGTGCATTAAGTTAATGCTCAATCCATCTTGTTCCGGTTGGTCTCTTATATCTTACTAAAATAATGTTCATAAATTGTGATTGTCGCTTAAGCAAACCCCATTTTAAATTTGCTCGTTTAAAAAAGTAGTAAATATTTGCGCAATTTTTTCCAACATTGCAATTAATTTGCAATCCTGTAAATGCATCATGCAAGATAAGTTCAATTTTATGGCCAGGGTACAAAATTAATTGGTAATGATCTCCTATTTCTTTTTTTATAAGACGGTACATCTTAATATTAACTGGGGCCTCATCAGTACATAGTCCTATCTCTTTGTCAGCACGCTGCGTATTTAAATGTAACTTGCGGATTGAGTTTTCTAAAGCTGTTTTAAGCCCTTCTGCATTGGCATCAGCTACTACTTCCAGACTCATAACTGAAAATTTTGGAAAACCATAGCAGCCGTTTTCATTACAAACAACTCTTTTTCATCCTTTGACTTAGCACTGCTGCTACTGTCACTCATTACTCCATAATAAGATATACGGTTTTCGTTAAGTGGTTTGGTTATATCATCTCCCAAATCGCGGTTAAAAAAAAGTGTAAACTGTATGAAATTCTTTTTCAAAGCCAATGCAGAGTAAAAACCTTTTCCTTTTGTAACTAAAAAATGTGCTAATTGAAATTTTTGTAGTAATTGATTTGACTGATGAGTTGATAAAGTTTGCTTATGCGTAACAATAGTGGTTTGTTTTTCAACGACTGTTGAACTCATTCTGATGTTATAAGTTTTTTTTTGCATTTCTTTTTTCCCCTAATCGGCAAACAGCTGTTTGATGAGTAAGACTTCTGTTCACGTGATCCTTAAAATTATTTCTTTTAACTGTTTTTGTTCCTTTGACAAATGTTTCGGCACCTTAATTAAAAAATTTATAAATAAAGTAATCTACCCATAAAAACATATTATAAGATGAAATAAATATTATAGTATCAAACTTATTAATTTGTGCAACATCTTTTATTTCAAACTTCCCATTATTTTTCTGTTCTTCATAAAATTCTCTACATATTTTGCATACATTACTCTATATTCAAGTTAATATGATGCACAAGAGAAATTCCATGAATCAACTGTCTTCTTAGAAGGCATAGCATTTAAATTTTAATATCACAAGCTTCCAACGTAACTCATTAAAAAATTTTAAATGTTTCATAAGCTTGCTCACGTGTGAAATTTATTTTTAAGAAGTTCTAACCAATTAAAAGCGTTAAAACAAAACATATGACTAACTAAATTAATAAATGTTAACATATTTTATGAGATATACTTTCAAGTAAAAGGTTCAATTAAAAGTTCTTTTTTGCCGCACAAAGATAAATTCTTTTTTTTTCTGTCATTAAACGATAATGACTTTTTTTAATGAATTGTTTAGCGATAAAGCATATTCAGTTTTAAATTTCTTAGCAATATAGTTCGTAAGTTTTATTTGCATCGCGGTAACAATCTATGCTTTTTCATCAACGTTTTTTTTATTTTGAGTAGCTATGCTTTGATGTATTTTGTTCAAAAATTCACTGAAATAAGGAGTGTATATTTGCTATTTTTTTGTGGAAATTACTTAAAATCTAAATTATTAATTTATTTTCATACATATTTACTAATTTAATTAATTAAACTCCCAACATGAATAAAACTAGGAAAATTTTTCTTTTAATTAAAAAAGTGGTTGCACAAACCAAAATATATATATATATATATATATATATATATATATATATATATATATAATTATATTTAGATGAATAAAAACAACTGATTAGCGAGACTTAAAGTTTCATGCCCGAAGGCAATCATCAGCAGTTAATACAAACAAAAAGCGTAAACAAACCGTTACAAAAACGTAAAAAATTACTGTAGAATGACATCTGACGTTATAAACAAATCTAGGTAAAAAACAAATCAAAAAACAAAAAGCCGTTATAGTTTACTAGTCCCCTGTGTCAAATAAAGATAATAGGAATTTTTTTGAATGTCGACACTGAGATACGATTTCGTTTTTTTTATTCAGTAGGTTTTTTCCATTATGCAATAAAATTACATATTTTTCGTAGAGACAAAGGTGGCATATTTTTGTTGCTAGACTGTAAGGTTTACAACGTTTGACAATTTTCCATTCTATAATGGGCTCTATGTTTTGGTCTTTTAAGCTCCATATTTCCTTAGATAGTTCTGTGTCATTTCTATATTTAACTGATGCAAATGATTTGAGATGGTTTGCGTATCTTAGTTTAAAAGGTGTATTACTAATGCCAAAATATACTTTTTTATTACGATCATGATGACTGGAACTTACGGTTGCTTGATAGACAATATTGCTAGATAAACATTGATTGTTCAAAGGACAAAATGCTTTATCTACGCAGTTACATTGGTTGGTTTTTAATTGATTTTTGTTGTGTAAAATTTTGAAATTATGCGAATTTATGATAGATTTTAGGTTAGGCATGCAACTGTAGCTAATCTTAATAGAATTTCGGTTGAATATTTTATGTAGCTTGTGGCCGGCTGGAAAATGTAAGTCAATAAGGGCTAGAAAACGGTTTCCTATTTTTGTTTTGACGTTTAAGCTGAACGGAGGGTTATACCAAATAATATTACGTTTACGTTGCTTTTTTTGTTGATTTTGACTTGAGATTATTTGTGGTTGGAAGGTAAGGTTCGATTTGTATCCCGATTTTTTTAAAGCCTCTTTATACGGTGGAATAGCCTTTTTGAAGAATATTTCATTAATTGACATGGAAGATAATCTTTGTTCAATATTGCGAGGGATTGCTTTTATTATGCTTGGAGGGTGGTTGGAATTGGAGTGGATGTACCTTATTTGATTATCAGGTTTAAAATATGGTTGAAATGTATCGTTACTTAGATTTAACGTAACATCGAGGTAGTTAACAATTTTTAAATTAGATTGAATGGTGATTTGAAGATTTAACCTCGAATATATTCTATATATCAATATCTATTCAAATATTTGCTCCGTAAAGTTGAGCACTTTACTCAAGTCGTCAACGCGATGGATAAAATAAACTTTGATTACTCAATAAAAAACATTTCAATACCGTCAGAAAGAGACTTTAAATTAAAATTATTAAACAAAAGGGAATTACTCTTAAAGAAAATGAGATGGAAAGCGTTCTTTTTTATTAATAACGATCCAAGAACTAAAGACAATATCAATTATACAAACTACAGAATTAGATCTCCTATATGTCCACCGCAAATAAAAGAAATGTCATTCTTCGAAAAAGACTTAATCAATCTTATTAAATCAATAAAGTTTCAAGACATACGCTACACTTTTCAAAATGGTATGAAAGAAGATATCAAAACTATACGTAAATCTCACAAAACCCTAACACCTGCTGATAAAACATCAAATATGTATAAACTGTCTAAAGAAGATTACAATAATCTGTTAACAAATGCCATTACCACTACCTACAAAAAAGCAAATCCAAAATTAAAAGACCATATAAACAAAGAAGGAAAACAAATTTTAACCAACCACGAGGTATATAAAAAAATAGAAATAAACGGATCCTCTAACTGTTTTTTCACTTTGAAAGATCACAAGGAAAACTTCGTAAACAATCCATCTGTGCGCCTTTTGAACCCTTCAAAAAATGAGGTAGGACGAATTTCTAAGGTAATTTTAACAAAAATTAATTGTGAACTTAAAAATAAACTTTTTTTGAATCAATGGCAAAGTACAAAAAATGTTTTAGACTGGTTTAAAAAAATCACCAATAAGCACTTATACAAATTCCTAGTTTTTGATGTTAACGATTTTTACCCTTCCATAAAGGAAAGCACCCTCAACAATGCTATGAATTTTGCTGACCATCATATCGTCATCAAAAGCGAAGACAAAGCTTTAATAAAGCAAGAAAATCTCTTATCTTCAACAACGATGAAGCATGGATTAAAAAAAGAGGTGGGTTGTTCGATGTAACAATGGGGGCATTTGATGGTGCTGAAGTTTGCGAATTAATAGGTATTTTCATACTGTATCAAATTTCACAACATTATAATAAAGAAGATTTCGGCCTATATCGTGACGACGGTCTTGCTGTATTCAAGAACAAAAACGGTCAGCAAATGGAAAAAATCAAAAAGCATATAACACTCATTTTTAAAAGAAACGATCTTCAAATCACCATTCAATCTAATTTAAAAATTGTTAACTACCTCGATGTTACGTTAAATCTAAGTAACGATACATTTCAACCATATTTTAAACCTGATAATCAAATAAGGTACATCCACTCCAATTCCAACCACCCTCCAAGCATAATAAAAGCAATCCCTCGCAATATTGAACAAAGATTATCTTCCATGTCAATTAATGAAATATTCTTCAAAAAGGCTATTCCACCGTATAAAGAGGCTTTAAAAAAATCGGGATACAAATCGAACCTTACCTTCCAACCACAAATAATCTCAAGTCAAAATCAACAAAAAAAGCAACGTAAACGTAATATTATTTGGTATAACCCTCCGTTCAGCTTAAACGTCAAAACAAAAATAGGAAACCGTTTTCTAGCCCTTATTGACTTACATTTTCCAGCCGGCCACAAGCTACATAAAATATTCAACCGAAATTCTATTAAGATTAGCTACAGTTGCATGCCTAACCTAAAATCTATCATAAATTCGCATAATTTCAAAATTTTACACAACAAAAATCAATTAAAAACCAACCAATGTAACTGCGTAGATAAAGCATTTTGTCCTTTGAACAATCAATGTTTATCTAGCAATATTGTCTATCAAGCAACCGTAAGTTCCAGTCATCATGATCGTAATAAAAAAGTATATTTTGGCATTAGTAATACACCTTTTAAACTAAGATACGCAAACCATCTCAAATCATTTGCATCAGTTAAATATAGAAATGACACAGAACTATCTAAGGAAATATGGAGCTTAAAAGACCAAAACATAGAGCCCATTATAGAATGGAAAATTGTCAAACGTTGTAAACCTTACAGTCTAGCAACAAAAATATGCCACCTTTGTCTCTACGAAAAATATGTAATTTTATTGCATAATGGAAAAAACCTACTGAATAAAAAAAACGAAATGTATCTCAGTGTCGACATTCAAAAAAATTCCTATTATCTTTATTTGACACAGGGGACTAGTAAACTATAACGGCTTTTTGTTTTTTGATTTGTTTTTTACCTAGATTTGTTTATAACGTCAGATGTCATTCTACAGTAATTTTTTACGTTTTTGTAACGGTTTGTTTACGCTTTTTGTTTGTATTAACGGCTGATGATTGCCTTCGGGCATGAAACTTTAAGTCCCGCTAATCAGTTGTTTTTGTTCATCTAAATATAATTATATATAGCTCTATTATTCAGTAATATTGAGCACTGTAACACGTACAAGAGACTTCGTATTATTACATCAAAATACTTAACCTCGAATATATTCTATATATCGATATCTATCCATATATATATATATATATATATATATATATATATATATATATATATATATATATATATAACATATATACATATATAACATATATACATATTTAACATATATACATATATAACATATATACATATATAACATATATACATATATAACATATATACATATATACATATATAACATATATACATATATAACATACATACATATAACATATATATATTTATATAAATATATATATTATCTACAAAAAGGTACAACTTTTTGTAAATAATATATACAAAGGAATTGTGTTATCCATCTTTTTTGCATGTTTTGGCGGCACTGGTGCCTTCGCAGCCTTGTGCACCGCACAACCTTGTACAAATGGATGGCGCAAGTCTGTCGATGTTTGTGCATTCATGCACCTATCCAATTAAATTTAAAAAAATAATAATTTATAACAAATAATAACATAACTTTAATAAACAACAGTAATAGTAATACGCACTAAACTACAAAAAAACTTTAAAACAAAAATTCAAAAATAAATTTCCAAATATACTATTCAAACCTGCGCCGCTTCCTTCACGAAACATCATAGCATTTTTAGTGCTATGCTAACTAATTTTACAGTTTAATTTTTTTTTAATGAAAATTGAATTTTTACTAAAAACAAGCTATGCGTATTTTGTGATGTATTTCGTGTTTCACTAATAACAAGTTACGTGACTTTTAATGAAAATTTAAATCTTGTTTATTCTAGCTTTATTACAAACTTATTAAAACTTTATCAATTAAATCAAAAATAATTTAAGAAAAGTTATTTTCTCACGACAATAACATAAAAAAACAAGGTCGGTCAAAAGATATGGATCTTTGACATTGTCAGGTCAGCAGTTAGGTGGCATTGCCGAATGCCAATATATATATATATAAATATATATATATATATATATATATATATATATATATATATATATATATATATATATATATATATATATATATATATATATATATATATAGTTTAAACTTACCTTGTGTGAATGATTTCAACAATTTCTCTAGTTATTTCGTCAAACATAAAAAATATATTAGAGTACATAATATTAAAACAGGGCAATTGTATCTTTTTTTTATAGTTAGATCAATGTAAATAAAAAATGAATGAAACGTTTTTAAGCTATTTTTATAATTTTTGTATTTATTTACAACTTTTACAAATTTTAGTCTAAACTTTTTGAAAATGCCGAAATAATGCTATAATGCCACTTAAAACCATGAACCTAAATTCATCCAAAATAATGCTAAAATGGCATTCTATAATGCCATCTGGCAACCCTGCCTCACCATGTCCCTTACAGTAACACATTTAATTTTTTATCTGTGCAGTCATCTTGTTCATAAAGGTTGTTAATGTTGATTTGTGTTTTGGAGTTATAAAGAGCTGTAACAACAACTTATAAAAAACAAGAATTAGCCTTGGTTGTAGTGGTTCTCTCGGTCTTGGGGAAGTGAATAAATAAAGATAAGTAATGAAAAAAAAATTTATAAAAAATGTTTACAACATCTTTTTTTTTTCAAACCAAATATATGTCTTGTAATTCATTTTTTTATTTATCAATGAAAATGAAAAGAGTTAACACATAGATTAATGGAGGTTGCATATTAGTTCATAATATTTTTCCTTCAAATTAAAATTTTAAAATTGATAGTTTTATGCAGCAAACAAAAGACTTGTTTTTTGTGGTGATTCATAAATCCGTTTAAGTTTCCCATTGGTTGTCCAAAGGTTGGTTTTATAAGCTTTTTAGTTAAAGGTCTTTCATGAAGTATGAATGCAGGTATGGGGATGGGGGTTACTCAAAACCATACAAATGCGTACAAGGATTGGGTGTTAAAGACAGCAAGTGTGCAGGCGATTTAAATATCTCTCATTGTCTATCTCTCGTAAAACTTGATTTCTTTTTTTTTTAACATAAGAATTGAGTTTCACTAATCATAAGTTATGTAACAGAGTAATGTCGAATTAACAAAAAAAAATGTTGTTTTTAATGCTTTAAAAAATTTCTTTGTTGGGGAAGGAAGGTTGGTTTTGTAAAGGTCAAGGTGGCTACTTATTTTTTATTGTTGTTACAACCCTGCCTGAAGAAACAATATCAGTGGGTACTACTATGGATGTGGTTGGAATCAAATTTCGAACAATGTAGTATTTACAGGCTTAAGATTTTCGTGCTGCAAAACAATTCAAATGTATGGTTGAGCATGGTCATCATAAACTTCCTGTAAAATACACTGGCTTTCACTTGTGTTGTTCTTACTGAATTTATGAAGTATAACTCCCTATGTACTATAGTAATGAAGAATAACTCCCAATGAAAATGCTTTTGCTACAAAACTTTATTAAACTTTTATTTGGTACAAAACTTAACATATTTGATGAAATAGAAAGTATTCTTTTTAACTTTAAACATTGTAATTTTAGCAGTTGCAACAGTTAGGAATGATTGATAATTATAAATATTTGCAAAATAGGATAAATAAATAAAAGAAATTTTACTCTTAATACGCTAGAAATTAATTCACAAAATAATATTTATTTGTATCTGGTGTCTTTTTTTTTCTTTTTCATATAAAATTTGATTTGGATGCTAACTACAGAGTCTGATCCCCACTACATCCCATGTAGTGGTAAGCTCAACTTGTTTCTTTTTCCCTAATTTTGCATTGTTGTTTTTGTTGTTTTTTTGAGTTACTTGAAAGAGTGTTATAATTTTTTTGTATAAATCGTTCATCGAGTTATTATGTATGAGAAAGAAATCACATTTTTTAGAGATATGTTTTTTCATGAAAATGTTTTTGTCAAAAGTATTCTCTGTACAGCAGCCATGCATGCCAAATATGCTTTAAGAGATGCTGCTGAAATTCATAATTAAGCCTAAGTTTAAGTTATTAGTATTATTGCATTTGATCTTTTTAAGATATGCATTTTGGACTGTTAAGAAGGTTGAGATAAGGTTTTAAAACTCAACTGTAACTTCCTCTACTTTTAGGTAAGTGAATAGATATTTAAAAGATGATGTATGGTGATGTGAAAAAGATGGCCATGTTGTAGTTGCAAAGCAGTAAACAAATGTTTCAATTCTATAGAGTAAATTTTATTTTTGACCGTAAAGGAGAACGGAAAAAAAAAAAGAATGTTTGATAGGCATGAAGTGAAAAGAAGAAGAGATTATTGTAAGTTATGCAAAAAATAAAAACAGACACCCTCAGGGTATGATAATAACAGGTTTAATAAATATTATTTTGTTGTTATGTTCTTATCTATCAATTGAATATGAATAAGAAGAAGAACCACAGAAGCTACTTCAAAATATCATACATGCAATAAAATGATGCAGAAAAAAAGATATAAGATTATATCTTATATCTTTTTTTCTGGAAAAGTAATTACCAGCAATATAGTTTAAAAAGTTGGTGTTATACAATATTCCTTACATTTTTATGTCAATAACATTATATCGAGATTTCATTTCTTGTTTCATTTGGTTGTTATGATAGGTACTTGTAAAAGCACATTATTAATTTCTTTTGTTCTCCATGATGAAGACAATATTTGTAAGAGCACTCAAAAAGCGTTATATAACTGCTAGATCAAATCACAGAAAAGGAAAAACAAAATTGTTTTTCAATAATCCATTGACCAATTAAAATAGTGACAGGAATAGTGATACAGGAATGTGTATTTTTAAAATAGATGCTACAAGATAAGTTTAAGAAAATAAAAGTTGTAAGAATGAAACATGTTTAAAAAAGACAATTTCTTAAAACACTAATAAAACATGTTTCTCAAAAGATTTATTAGAAACAGAGAAAAAATCTAAGAATTCAGTGGTATCAGCACAGGATGTAAAACCCAGGTTCTTAGATTACTATTAGCAGAAATTGAGAAATATGTGTACTAATTGGTTAACAAGAAATGTACTAATTTTTGAACAAGATGTGTACTGATTGGTTAACAAGAAATATGTGTACTAGTTGGTTAACAAGAAGTATGTGTACTAATTAGTTAACAAGAAGTATATGTACCAAATTTTTGATTTATTTATTTGGTTATTCAATTGGTTAATAAAATATTACTTTTATCACTTCAAAAACTTTGAGGTGGTATAACAAGATTCATATCTTAAAAATGAAGTGAACTAATGCATTCTAACTGTAAATGAAGTGAACTAATGCATTCTAAATGTATATTAAGGTGTAAACAGATTCTATTTAAGGGGTAACAGATTTTATCTGTTGACCAGCCTCGCACCCTTTCTTCATATATTAGGCTGGTACAGATGTATTTTAAATACATTGTTTCCAGTTTAGGATGTTGAATGCTGAATCGTCTTGACTCAAAGCATGGGTTTTGCTTGTGTGTCTGTTTTTATGACTAGGCAACTCATTCTATTATCTCCTAATGAGGGTACAGCTCTAAAACTCAGTTTTATTGTTTCAAGGCCAGCTGGTAGTCAGGTTTCCTGATTTCTGTGGTAGCTCTCAGAGAGGCTGATTCCATCAACAGCTAAAAAATATCAAAGTATTAATAGTGCCATGTTGCGCATGGATGGTGTCCCTGTTTGTACTTTTGGCGTGCATTGCCAAGGCCACATTAGGAGCCCTTTGTTATGGCTTAGGGTTTATTAATAGTAATGAAGCAATTGCATGGGCTGTTAAACAGTGTACTGAGTACTACTCTACGCTTTGAGTCAAGTTCTTTAACAAATTTTAAAATGAATAAAGTACCAAAAACTATAAAACACAAAAAACCATCATCATCACCAAGTTCTCTAAATCTATCATTCACTAATATTTGTGGTCTTCAAAGTAACTTTTCTTCTGTTGAGTCTTATATCTTGCAAAGTTCACCAGACCTACTTGTTCTTTGTGAGACTAATTTGAGTTCAGCTGTTTCATCTTATGATCTTAGTGTTGATGGTTATCTTCCTTTAATTCGTAAAGACTCCAATAGTCACATGCTTGGCCTGGGCATTTACATTGGTAAGAATTCACCCATTTATCCGAAAACAAGGTTTGAATCCACGGACTATTCTTGTATGTGCTTTCGTTTAGCACCACTTCACTCTATCGCCGTTCTCTTTGTTCTATATCGCCCTCCTTCATCTTAAGACTGCAGTCATTTTGATGTTATTTCTGATAAAATTGACCAAGCTCCCTCTCTTCGGCTATTAGACAATATCATTGTTGTTGGTGACTTCAATGCTCATCACACAGAATGGCTTGGCTCTAATGTCAGTGACTCTGCAAGCATTAAAGCCAACAACTCTTGCCTTTTCCAATCCTTAACCCAAATAGTCAACTTCCAATTTGCCAGACAACCCGAATCATTTACCTTCTCTACTCGACTTGTATCTGATCCTAGTCAGTGCTCAGTTTTTCCACATTCACCCTTTGGTGCTTCTGATCACAGTTTGATTTCTCTAAAACTATTATCTGATTCTTCTTCATAATCTGAATTCCCCTATCATCATACCTTTTACAACTACCTTAATGCTGACTGGGACTCTTTCTGTGATTTTCATTGCGATGGCCCTTGGGTAGAAATCTTTCGTCTTCCTGCTGACAAATGTGCTTCTTACATAACTTCGTGGATTCAGGCAGGCATGGAATCTTTTATTCCCACTTGGCGATTCCAGGTCAAGCCTCACTCTTTCCATGGTTTTCCTCACATTTTGCTGCTGCAATTACCAATCAAAACCATTACTTCCATATCTATCAGCAAGACTATTCTCCAGAAAACAGATCTCTGTTTATTACTGCTAAATCATTGTAAAAAGGTTTTCTAACGCCAAAGCCTGCTATTCTCAGGTCATGAAATCTCGTATTTCATCACAAAAATTAGGCTCTCATAACTTCTGGAGAATCTTTGATAGTATTAATAATAAGGGCAAATATGTAATTCCACCTCTCTTGTATGGTTCAGACTTTGTCACCTCACCTAAAGGCAAAGCTGAATTGTTTGCTAAGAACTTTTCATCAATATCATCTCTTGATTCCACTAGTTGCGTTCTACCTGATATAGCTGTCAAACAGGTTGATCCATTGCTTGACATTCATATCTTCCCAGCTTCTGTTTCAAGTCTGCTGGAAAGCGGCGTCTGTTATCCCTATTTTCAAAATTCTAGAGAGCGATCTGTTTCGTCTAACTATTGTCCTATTAGTTTTCTTTCTATCATTAGCAGGATTTTTGAATATATATATATATATATATATATATATATATATATATATATATATATATATATATATATATATATATATATATTCATATATACATATATATATATTCATATATATATATATATATTCATATATATATATATATTCATATATATATATATTCATATATATATATATATATATATATATATATATATATATATTATATATATATATATATATATATATATATAAATATATATATTCATATATATATATATTCATATATATATATATATATTCATATATATATATATTCATATATATATATATATATATATATATATATATATATATATATATATATATATCTTTAATTAACGAACACTTAATCTCTCATCTTAAATCTAATAACTTACTTTTTGATCATCAATATGGATTTCGATCTTCTCGTTCTACAGCTGATTTGCTAACAGTAATAACCAAAAGGTTTTATTGTACAAAGATAAATGATAGATAAAGGTGAAGAGGTTATGACTATTGCTTTTGACATTTCTAAAGCTTTTGACAAAGTTTAGCATGCTGGTCTTTTCCATAAGGTTTCTTCTTACTGTGTATCTGCTAACATCTTCAAGATTATTGAATCCTTCCTTTCCAATCGTAGTATAAAAGTTGTCCTCAAAGGACAGCACTCTTCTTCTTATTCTGTAACTTCAGGGGTTCCTCAAGGTTCAATCCTTGACCCCATCCTCTTTTTAATTTACATTAAAGATCTTCCAGATATTTTCACATCTAAGTTGGCATTGTTTGCTGATGATACTACCATTTATTCTTGCGGTGATAAGAAACCAAGACTCTCTGACTGCTTGGAGGGGGCATTTGAGCTTGAAAAGGATATCACTTCTGCTACAGCATGGGGCTCACTGTGGCTAGTGAACTTCAATACAGATAAAACTCAATTTTTTTCAGCCAATCGTTTTTGCAATAAGTTAGATCTTCCTATATTTATGAACGGTGATGTACTCAATGAGTCATCTACTCTTCATCTTCTAGGATTAACTTTTACTTCTGATCTTTCTTGGAAACCATATATCAAATCAGTTGCAAAGTTAGCATCTGCTAAGGTTACATCTCTTTATTGAGCTCGACACTTTCTTACTCTCGATTCTATTCTCTATCTCTATAAATCTCAAATTCGGCCTTGTATGGAATTCTGTTGCCATATCTGGGGCGGATCTTCTAATGATGCCCTTTCTTTTTTAGACAATGTGCAAAAAGGCTTTGTAAACATAGTTGGACCTGCTCTTGCAGCCAATCTCCAACCATTATCACATCGTCGTAATGTTGCTTCTCTTTCTCTTTTCTACAAATACTATAATGGGCACTGCTCTAAAGAGCTAGCATCTCTTATGCCATCTACTAAAACTCATTCTCGTGTTACTCGTCATTCAATTAAGTGTCATCCTTTTTCTGTGACTGTTCCTAAGTGCTCCAAAAACGCTTATTCGTCTAGTTTTTTTTCCTCGAACATCATTTCTTTGGAATTCACTTCCTTCATCTTGCTTTCCTGATTCATATAATTTGTAATCCTATAAGTCGTCTGTCAATCATTTTCTTGCTCTACAATCTTTATCTTTTCTCTTTCAATAACTTCCAACTCTAATAAGTGGTTGCTTGCAGCCTTGTTGGAAGCGAAGATTTAAAAAAAAAAAAAAAAGAATGAATGAAGTGAACTATGCACTCTAACTGTAAATGAAGTGAACTATGCACTCTAACTTTAAATGAAGTGAACTATGCACTCTAACTGTAAATCAAGTGAACTAATGCATTTTAACTGTAAATGAAGTGAACTAATGCATCCTAACTGTAAAGGAAGTTTTCACCCAATGAAAAACAATGCCATCTTGTTAAGTTTTGAAAAAATATCATAAAAAACTTGACTAGAGACTTAATAGTTAAACCATTTTACTTATGGTAAGTTTTCAATACCCGTTGACCATTTCGTAGTAGGAAATAAAAAAATTTCTAAGGAAATGTGCAAAAAGTAAGAAGAGAGCCAAGATTGTGGATATCAATCCTCTACCAGCTTTTTGTATTAATCTTTGTACAGGTTAATACAAAAAGCCGGTAGACCTGAGGATTGATATCCACAATCTTGGCTCTCTTCTTACTTTTTGCACATTTCCTTAGAATTTTTTTTTATTAAGGCAAATGTATCATGCACAAATCAATTTGAGCAATGCAGATGATAAATAATATTTATAAATACAGGCCTTCTGATGAAACGGGAGCGATCGCTCCGCGCACGTGAAACACGCCTGTTAATGGCCTTCCGGGCGCGACTAATAGTGCTCGCTAGTTTTATTACGAGAGTAAAAAATCGCGCGATCGTCTGAAGAACTTGTCAGGGAGAAAATTATTCAATATTTTATAGAAAATATTTTTAGTAAAATACCATGTTGAAGTCAAAATACGTTAAAATAGAGTAAAGTAAGTCACGCCTAATTTATGCGTGACGTACTTTAATTTTAATTTATGCGACATTAGTTCAAATTAAAAATGATTTATTTCATCTATTTAAAAGCTAAATTCAGAATTTTTTTTTTTTTTTAAATTCCAGTTGAACTTCCAGGTTTGAAACGAGCTCTGGATATATTTTCGCGTCACGGTAAGGAAAGAGACGTGAACTTCCTGGTTAAATGCATTTCCGCGGTGCTCTGTGACAAGACCGTTAAGACTTCTTGGGGCACCTAAAAAAAAAAAATCGAACCATTCGCTAACTCGTTCAGTTTTTAAAGGTCCATTTGATAAAAAACTTCGCTTTACTGGAACTTTTACTTTGAATTGTATAAAAGTCCATGTAATAAGGTATCAAAAATTGCAACACTTCAATGAAAATTCCAAACTTAAATGTTAAAAAATTAAATATCTAGTGTAATTTTTATAAATATCTTATGAGTAAAATATCAAGCGTAAAAAATTTATCTAACTAAAACTTCACTTATAGCTTCGATTTCGTACAGGTTCGATCAAATTCTATTAATTAATGATTATTATATTTAAAATTCAAAAACATCTAATTAAATTCAAAACGTTGGAATATCAAACGTTTTTTTTTCAAATATAAGTTAATAAACTAAATACTTTCATTGATATCTTTGATTCGGTTAAGGTTATATTAAAGTCAATTTATTAAAAAATTTGAAGCTAAACGAAACTATCATACGTATAACGAATATATTTGTTACATAACTTTGAATTGAAACTTTTGGAAGCGTGCTCACAAACAACTAAAGAAAAAAGAAAACGTCTTTAGTTTCACAAACGCATTTCTCAAAATTACGTCAGTATATAAGTTATTTATATATTTGTATAAGTATATATATACTTACACTAATATATACTATATTAGTATAAATCTATTATATATTTATAAAGTATACAATCAAGTATATGAAAATATATTCACTTGATAATAATTATCGCGCATTCAGTTTTCTGTTTTGTACAAACAATGAAAGGAAAGTTATGAAGTCATTACTGCTAACAGATAGAATGAAATGTTAACTATTTTAAAAACGTTTCGTCCCGATGAGAATAAAAAATCTAAATTGAAAACTCAAAATTTGATTGAATTTTGAAAAATCAAAGGTTTTAATCCCCAAATATTTGTAAAAACGTTAGATTCTTCTGTTTTATTGTTTTTAATATTTCACACATCTTTTGTAATTAAAAGAAATATTCTTATTTTTTTCTTTTTAACTATTATTTATTTTAAATTAAATTAAAAACGTTTCTGTTGTTTAAAATGTCCTCCATCAAGCAGTTAATTCAATTTCAATAAGAAGCAAAGTTATGTTGTCAACTTTTAGTAAATGACGATATTTCATTTTTATTTAATATCAAAGCTGCAGTAACGTATTTTTTCCGGTAGATAACAAATGTATTAACTAAAAACTTTTGAGCAACCCCCTCCCGATATTTGCGTACATAATTTATGGATGGCCCCATGGCAACCAATTTCCAACTCTGAATATCGCGCTGGGCGGTTTTATCACAAACACTGTAAATATAAACTTTACCTTCATCGTTTTTCCAGGAAGGTATTGAAAATATGCCTTTGAAATGTTTATTTACCATAACTTGTCCCTAAAACCACAAAAATTGTAAATTTCATTAAAAATCAAAGATAAAGTAATATTGACAAATAAATGTTCTCATGTGAAAATTTACATAATGTAAGTTTGTTTTAAGATTGAAGTGTGATTTTAGGCAATAAAGAATCATAAATTAATAGAATTTAAAGTCATGCAAGTAAAATCCTAGTTTGTATGCTAGGATAGTTTTCTTTAACGAGTATACTTGTTTTTGGTACGCAACATGTAAATAAGTGTTTTTTAAAATACACTGAAATTTTATAAATAAAAAAATGAAATTTATTTATTAATATAAATAATAACATACTACTTTATATATAGTATTATATTGCCACCTGCTTCTGTAGTTGTTGAAACCAGTTTTGTTTGTTATTAATTAAATTATTAATTAATTAAATAATTTAAACTCATTTGCAATTTTGTATGCTAATCTGATTCTCATACTTTTTAATTATAACACTCTAACCCTATATTAGAATTTTGTTCTTTTTTAACATATTCTGTTAAATAACTGTACCTTTTTACCTTATGACCTTATTCTATACCATAATCCTATACTAAAGTTACGTTCTATACCATAATCCTATACTAAAGTTACGTCTAAAAGTCGTAGTTATTATAGATAATTATAAATAATAAATATGGGTGCTAGCAATACACTCAACAATCACGTATTTCAAACAATAAGAAAATATCTTATAATTAAAATTTTAACTGTTTCCTAGAGTGAATGTTCGATCATACTGTGCTGCATTAATACCATGTTTTTCTCCAAAAAATATTTTTGGCTGTCCTCAAATTTTGCAAAGAGCATAAGGGTTGGACGTTAAAATTTCGCAATGTTTAATGTTCACCAGCCACTCGCACTTCCCCGTTATATTGTGTCTTCCTGTAAGTTATGTTAATTACAATTTGGAGTGCTATCACTTCTAAGGTTGTGCTTGTTTAAAACTTTGAAGAAAAACATGTCTCAAATTAGAAACTTCTCACCAGGCTGTCAAGAAAATGCAGTTAATTTTCTTGCCCGGTGGCCGGGCATTTCACCCGGTTTTAACTCCATCCAAAACTGTAATGTTAAACTGAAAGCAGAAGTTTCTAAACAGACTTCGACTTCACTAGTAAATCTGTAAAAAGCCATAATGAAAGCATGGCATGGTATTTATAGCTTTATGGTTTTCATGATTTATCAATATATCGTTTAATGTCACGATAAATTTCACATTTTTTTAATATTATATTTTCATTTACTATACTTTTTTTATACCTTATTATATATATTTTCATTTAATGTACTTTTTTTTATATTATATTTTCATATGCTATACTTTTTTATTTATACCTTTTTTAGGCAATATCTAGGTTATGCGACGAAAAGCAATTTCCAACAACAAAAAGGGTTTATCGTTCAAATAGCGTTGATGACATGAAATCTAAACGTAGAAGTATTGCTGTTCTTTCCTAGCTCATTGAATTAGTTTTTATAAAATTTTAATAAATAAAAAGCAACAAGTTGTTTGTTTTTTTAATTTATCTAATAAGATATTTTGAATTTTTTCTATTGTAGATATATTCGGTGTTTATTTTACTAGATATATTCATTTAATAAAAATTTCTAGTTTATTCATTACATAAGAGAAATTGTTGCTATAAAAAACGGAATATTTTAATCGCCTTTTTTTTCAAAAATTTTATAGGTCTTTATAAATATTTTTAGATAAATTGTAAATGTACGTAAAATTCTCTAAATAATACAGTCCATGACGTAAATTTCCATGTAGAAGAATTCTAAGATAAAATAGATATAACTGCAAATAGAAAAAAAGTTAGGTTTTCTCTTCTCAGTAATAAAAAAAATATTAAGCAATATTTTGACTATTTCCTAGTCTTCATTTGGTTTATAATTTTATTTAAAAAAATATAATTAAAATGCCATTTAAAACAAAATAAACAATACTGTAAACTATAATAATAAAAGTATTAAAAATTTATAAAAAATGATAAAATGTGACAAATATTAAACAAGATAGCTCTCAGAAACGCTAGTTTATTTAACGGTGCTATATTGCGCATGGATAGTGCATTTAAGTGCTTTTGGTGTGCATTGTCGAGACCATATAAGGAGCCCTAAGAGCGTTTGTAATATTAAAAAAAATGTTTTTAATTTTTCAAGAAATCAATGTAAAAGGGTGCTGTCTGATTTTAAGCTCCATTATTCTCAGTTTACAAAATCTCAGCTTATCTTAGAAATTAGGTCCCAAAGACTTTTGAAAAGTTTGAACACTCTCCAATTCATGTGTCTGATATTGTTACCTCTCCCAAGGATGAAATAGAACTATTTGCAAAGTTCTTTTCCTCTAACTTGACTTTTGAATCTAATGATCATACTCTTCTTGCCACTCCAGTAGAAAAGGTTAACCGATAGTTAGACATCTAAATCATTCCGGCTGTCATTGTAATATATAAAGTCATTTCTTAACTAAACTCTTGTCTGACTTGTGGTCCAGACAACATTTCCGTCACAGTCCTATAAAAGTGTTCTCTAAACTCTCTTCAATTCTAATTAAACTATTTAATAACTGCTTAGCTGAACCTTGTTTTCAAGGCCTGCTCGAAAATGGCATTTTTAGATGAAATTTTAAAATACTACGGAGAACACTCTGAGATCTCCAACAATAGTCCGATCTCTCTATTATTAGCAAGGATTTTAAGCCTTTAATCAACAAATTTCCAACATCTCATATTGAGTCTAATAACTTGTTCTCTGACATTCAATACAGATTTCGATTTTCTCGTTCTATGGCTGGCTCGCTACTGCTGTTATTTAAAGATTCAATCATGCATTAGATTAAGGCAGTGAGGCAAAGGCTATTTCTCTTGACATTTTAAAAGCTTTCGATAAAGTTTTGCATGCTGGTTTTCTCTAGACCTTGCTTCACATCGTTTATCTGGGAATATTATTAAATCATTTCTTTCTAACCGCAGTATTAAATCATCCTCAAAGGCCAGCACTCTTCTTAATAACTTCTAAGGTACCTCAAGGTTCTATCCTTGGTTTTAAATAGTTTCTTATCTACATTTATAATTTTCCTGTCAATCTTACATTTAAAGTGGCTCTATTTGCTATTGTCTTAACAAAAAGTCTTCACTTTTTGATTGCCTAAAACTGGTAGTCAATCTTGAATCTGATTTCTAGAAATCAGATTTAAGTAACAGGAGAGCTCTTCTGTAACAACAAAATAACTATAACAACAAAAACAGGAGAGATTTAGATGTCTAATAATGGTTTGACTTGTTTGACTAGAACGGCAGGAAGAATGTCGTTTCCTCCTGATACGTTATTATTTAAATAATATATCTGGTTATTTTGTATTTAATATTTACGTTAAAACGGTCCGAATTTCTTCTTGCTATACTTTTTATATCAAGCAAGATGCATCGTGTTAAATATATATACTACGCTGATAAATATCGTATTTTTTTTTGATATTTATAACATTTTAGATAATAGAATCACTTAACCAGGTTCTATATTGGAGCCCATGGAGAGTTCTGTGATAAAGATCATCTACCTTAACATTGTAAATCAGTGACACAGTTAGATTCAAGAAGGAAAATTTTGAAAGATAAGAAACTTTGTTTCATTTGTTTACTATAGGAAACATTTCTTCAAAGTGTTTATCACGTATAAAGTGTTATGAATGTTCGAACCGACGTCATGCTGCTATGTGTGACAAGAAACATCAATTACAACCATCTGTCAGATTACTTCAGTTGCTAGATCCAGCAACTGAAGTAATCTGACAGATGGTCCAAGGAGCATCAAAAGGACATTCAGCTTTACTACAAGAATTAAGAAATTGCAGAGTTTTATTTGATAGCTGCTCTCAGTTAAGATATAATTCACCAGTTATTCGAAAAAAACTTCATTTAAAAACTATTGATCGAAAGAAGGTAATAACAAAAACATTTGGTAATCAATGTATGACTGAAAATCTGGATAACGTCAATTTTGTGTTCTCGATATAAATTAGTTGTCCATCCCTGTCTCGTGTTACGTGAAAGAATTATGTGCTTTGATATATGGGCGGAATATAGAGTTTGCCTTTTTTTTTTTTTTTTTTTTTAAGTTTACAATGTTAGTCGTGTTACATAATTCATAAGCCGTAATACATAAACATAAGTCGTAATACAATTACGCAAATAATACAATTCAGCGTACTAACAATATAAAGCTAGGTTTCCGAAAGAAGATCAAAAGGATCTTATCATCGGAACCTTAAAAAGTAATATTTCTAACGTATATATATAAAATAAAATATATATATATATATTCTAAACTTATATATATATATATATATATATATATATATATATATATATATATATATATATATATATATATATATATATATATATATATTTATATATATACGTTAGAAATATTACTTTTTAAGGTTCCGTTAAATCTATATATATATATATATATATATATATATATAGATTTAACGTATTTACATTATGCAAAGATACAACACATTTTAATATATAATAAGCTGAAGATTTAACAAAGACATTTTACATTTATTTTTAGTAGAATTTTAGAATGTTGTCTATGGAGAGAATTAATTTTTTTAACTTAATTTTAAAAACAGGAAAAGTAATAAAAGGATCAAAGTTTGGTAATATTATTTTATTCCAAAGATGGGGTGCACGATATGAAATACAAAATTGATTAAACTTAGTTCTACAAAAAGGTTCACTTAAAAAACTAAAATTTCTTAATGTGTATTTATTTATTGGTTTTATAAAAAAAAGGTCGTTAAAAACAAATAAAGATAAATCGTTTTTTCCTATAAAAGTAAAACATAAGACATTAAATACGTTCAATTTATAAACATCTAGAACCTTCATATAATCAAAAAAATATTTTGAATGTGAAAAGCGATCCGCATAATTAACTACGATTGCATTGTTTCTGACGGCGATAAAGATGTTGTAATTTACTTTTATCCGTACTTCCCCAGGCGATGATTGCATAATTTATATAATTGTGTATAAATGAATAATAGAGTTGGGTTAGGTTTTTTTGTTTAGATAATTTCGGGCTTTGTATAAAATGCCAATGTTTTTAGAAATTTTTGTGCTTGTATGATCAATATGTTTCCTCCAAGTAATATTCTCATCAAGATAAACACCTAAGAATTTTATAACAGTATCTCTTTTTATTATCGTTTCATCAATATAAATTTGAGGCATATTACTTGGTAAAAAACGGTTTTTTGCGTAGGAGTGAAAGATAATCCATTTTGTTTTGTTAATAGTTAAAGTTAATTTATTAGCTTTGAATCAATTAGATATGAGATTGAGTTCTTTGTTTGTCGTTGAAAAGAGTTCATAAACATCAGTATGGGATAAGAAAAGATTAGCATCATCAGCGAACATTATACTTTTCAATTTGGAAGCATTGTTTAAGTCGTTTACATAGATTAAAAATAGTAGTGGTCCGAGAATAGAACCTTGTGGAACACCACAGGTTATGCTCAGGAGTTCACTCTGCTGACCATCATTACTATACACAAGTTGTTTTCGATTTGTTAAATAGCTTTTAAACCATTTTAAAATTTTATTGTTTAAACCATAATGTTTAATTTTTTTTATTAAAATTCGGTGATCGACCGTATCAAAAGCTTTTGGTAGGTCAATAATAACACCTAGTGTATATTGAGATTTTTCAAAAGATTCAGAGATGTTATGTATAAATTGAATAATGGCATGTTCAGCTGAACTTCCTTTTCTGAAACCATACTGATTGTCATGAAATAAGTTGTTGTAATTAAAATAATTGTATACTCTGTTGAAGATAATTCTTTCTAAAATTTGAGAAAATATAGAAAGAATAGAGATAGGACGATAGTTACTGATATTGGATCTGTCACCTTCTTTATGGATAGGGGTAACCCTGGCAAGTTTTAAACGTTCAGGAAAAATACCTTGATAAATTGATGCTCTGAAAATTTTAAAAAGAACATTTTTTAATTGTTCGTAGCAATCTATAACAATATTCCCGTTTATTTCATCTGCACCAGGTGCTTTACTTTTTTTTAAGGACTTGAAAGCTTTTTCAAACTCATCAAATGATAGTTCGGCAGATAATTCTTCAGAGCAAATATCTTTGTCAATAGGTACCAAAAAATCATAAAATGAGGTTTGTGTATTTGGTATTTTTCTTGACAGAGTTGATCCAATTTCAGTGAAATATTTATTGAATTCATGAGCTATTATTTGTGGTTCATACATGTTATTGCTATCGACTTTCAGCATTTGTTGCAAAGAGCTTGAGCATGTTTTTTGTTTTCCAGTAATTTCTTTTAATACTTTCTAAGTGCTTTTTGAGTCATTTTTAACTTTATTAATTAATTTTGAATAGTAAGTTTTTTTAAAATTTTTTGGAAAAGATTTTTGTAATCTTTGTAAATTTTTTCCCTAGCTGGTATTTTTGTTTTCAGATATTTAATGTATAGCTTTTGTTTTGTTTTGGATGATTTTTTGAATCCTTTGGTAATCAAGGGATTATTAAAGTGTTTTGTTTTTAATGTAACTGTAACAATTGGGAAATTAGATTCGTAAATAGAGGTGAATGTTTCAAAGAACTTTTCATAAAGGTTGTTTGCGTTTTCATTAGAATTTAAGTGTTTCCAATGTAATAATGAGAGCTGATTTTTGAAAGACTCAATATTTGATGGTTTAAAAAAACGTTTTTTTATAACTTTATTTAATTTTCGTTGTGGTTGGTCAGTGTTTATGGTTAGAAAAATAGGAAAGTGGTCTGAAATATCTGTTTTTAAGATGCCCAATTTTATATCACTGTTGAACAAGTCTGTGGAAATAATATTATCCAGCAAGGTTGCTGAGTTTTTTTTACTCTAGTTGGACGATTTATTAAAGGAATTGTTCCAGATTCAAAAATTGCATCATAAAAATTTCTAACTTTGTTATTGTCATTGTAGTCAAAACAATTCATATTAAAATCACCAATTAGAAAGTTTTTTTTCTTTTTCTTGTTACCTTTCGCAATAACTTTTTGCTGTAAAAACATGCTCAAGTTCTCGCTCACGCCATCTGGCGGTCGATAACAACAGCTAATTAAAATGTTTTTTGTTCGTTCATTAATAATGTCAATTGTTAACATTCCTCCATCGCCGTCAGAAACACAAAGATCATTTCTACAGCAATGCCTAATATTTTCATGAACGTAAATTAGAACTCCACCACCACGCTTATTTATTTGCCTTTCAAGAGAAATCATTTCAAAATGAGAAAGATAAAAATTAGAATTTTTATTAGTGTCGTTTGAGGTAGCCCAAGTTTCAGTTAAGCAAATAATATAAAAAAAGTATTTAGTTTCCTCGAGTAAATTTTGGAACTTTTCAAAATTACAATTAATGCTTCTGATATTTACGTGTAGAATTCTAATTTGAACGTTGCTTTCCTTCTTAACATTCTTAAATAGAATTCCTTTTAATTCACTTGGATAATAGTAAGAACATTCGATTTTTGTATCATGAAAATAATTAATATCTGGGTCGGAGTTTTCGTGTAATGAAAAAAATTTCGTTTCAAAAAAATTAAAGGCAAGAGTTTCAAAGTCACTTTTTAAAGCCATGATTAATTATAACAAATAAATTAAAAAGGAGTTCTTTTTAAGAAAGAACACATTTACTTCTGAAATTCTCTAGAAAAAATTTTATCGTATTTTATAACTGCATAGTTACCTTCGAGTCGCAGCTTTTTGACTTGATCCCACAACTTTTTTCGGTTTTCGATCGTTTCTTTAGCGAAATCCTCATTGACATAAATCCCTGTTCCTCGCAAGTTTTTTGTAGCATTAAGTATTTTTGTTTTGTCTTGAAAATTTAACAACTTTAAGGCAATAGTTCTTGGTTTCTTATCTTCTTTAGGTGGGCCTATTCTATGAGCTCTTTCTATAACTATATCGTTTTTAATTTTTAGTTGGTTTTTGAACATTTTTTTTACTACATTTTCGCACTCAGTCCAATTTTCATTTGGTTTTTCATATATCCCGTCTATTCTTAAATTATTCCTTCGAGACCGATTCTCCAGATCTAATGCCTTTTTATTTAAATTGTTTATTTCTTTTTCATAACGCTTCTTGATCTGATTTAATTTTTTCGTGATGCTTATTTCTTGAAAGTTAAGACTTTCTTTAAAATCGCGTAAGTCTTTTTCTACGCTCAAGACTTTCGATTTGTTAGTGTCTACTTCTTTTTCAATTTTATCTAATCGATTAGTGAGTATTTTTAAATTTGCACTAATTACACCAGTAAAATTTTTTTCTTGATCTTTCAACAGGCGCTCCGTTTCTTTTAAAATACTCTTTTTTTGTTCTTCGAGTTTGTTTGTAATTAATTTCTCTATATTTTTCAATGTAATTTCCATTAATTCTTCTTTTACTTTATTATGATCAAGTTCTTTTTCTTTTATTAAATTCAAATCAGAAACAATTCTGTTCAAATTTACCGAAAAAACAAAACAAAAAAATTTGCCAGAAAACAACAATCAGAAAACGAAAACTTTCAACAGCTGAATTTATTGAACAACTTTACAACCAGAAAACAACAACCAAAAAACAACAACTTTCAAACAACTTCAACAACTGAATATATTGAAATATGAATATATTGACTATGTTCTTTATTCTTTTTTCTTTGGTGATTGCTTTGATAACCACGGATTAAAGGAAAAGTCATGGATAGGGTTAGGGTTAGGGTTATTTGAACACTATAGTCACCTAAAAGGTCTGAGATTAGCAGAAAGACATTGTATTGATAAAAATGTTCGTGTGGATATCCTTATAGGCGCAGATTTTTATTGGTCCTTTATGGAGAATGAAGTGATTAAAAGTGTTAATGGTCTTGTCACCCTTAAGTCTAAGCTTGGTTTTTTGTTAAGTAACAATGTTATTGGTAATTCAGATAATTGTAGTGCGTTTCACTCTCATGTTTTAAAAGTTTTTTATGAATTCAGTCGTGACCAAGCAGTATTTCATAATTCTATGTTGTTTTTCTACAACTCTGAAGCCATAGGCACAACAACATCCGAAATTAATGACTTAGTCTATGAGAACTTTAAAAAGGAAACTCAATTTAATAAACATTCTAAACGTTATGAAGTTGGTTTACCGTTTAAACTAAACCATGATTTAATTAGTGATAACTATACTTATTGTAATAAATGTTTAGCACCTGTACTTAAAAAGCTTAGTAAATACAATAAACTACTTACAAGTTACAATTCGATTATTAAAGAACAATTGTGTCAAGGTGTTATTGAAAAAGTAAATAACCATAAAATTAGATATGGTGATGTGTATTATCTACCACATCGTCCTGTGATAGAGACAATAAATCAACTAAGTACGCGTGGTATTCGATGCTAGCGCAGTTATTGATGGACCGTCGTTAAATGGTTGTTTGAATGCAGGTTCAAGCTTGACAACTTCTTTGTTTGGTGTACTATTGCAATTTTGATGCTAAAAATATGCATTTATCTCTGACATTAAAAAAGCATTTTGAAAAATATCCTTAAAAGATACAGATTGTGATTTTGTTAGATTCTTATGAGTCAAGAATTTAGATAAAGTTGATTGTGAAAATATTTTATTCTCTCAAATTGCTACATATCGTCTATGCAGAGTTTTATTTGGCGTAACATCATCACCCTTTTTACTCAGTGCCACATTAGTTACTCACCTGCAAAAATATGTTAAAGCTGATCCAGAATTAGTTGAAAAGATGATGTTAGCCTTGCATGTTGATGATTTAAGCTCCGGTGGTAATGATGTAAATCAATGTATAAACTTTTTTACTAAAGCTAGAGATTGCTTACACGAAGCAAATTTTAATCTTCGAAAGATTGAATCAAACTCAATAGAGCTTAAACAGATGATTAAACCACTTAATTATAACTGAAACTAAAGTACTGGGTCAATTATGGGATAAGGATTCTGACAAATTTACTTATTCATTTAATGAGATTTCATTACACGATATACATATTCCCTCAGAAAGAGATGTAATGATATTTATTGCCACTAATATTTAACTTGAGCTTCATTGCTTTGCTAATGCAAGCCTAAAAGTCTTTGGTACTTGTATATATCTTAGTTGTATTATAAACGATTCACAATGTTTTGCCACTTTTGTTGCCTCTAAGTCTAGAGTGGCCCCTGCCAACAAAATGACTGTTCCACAAATGGAGTTAAAAGCAATGGTTTTATTGTGTTCTCTTTTCAACTGTAAAAAATGAACTTAAAGATTTAAATATAAACAAAATATTTTGTTGGACAGATTCTACCATATATCTCCATTGGTTAAACAATTCTAATCAAAAGTATGAAGCATTTGTAGAAGATCGTTTAGTAAAAATTTGCAATTTGTTTTTAATTGAATTTTGAAAATATGTAGTCTACACGAAATCCTGCAGACATTATTTCTCGTGGAAACTCGTTCAAATCTATACTTAAAAACAGCATTTGGTTTAAAGATCCTGATTATCTTAATGGCATTTTAATTCCATGGCCTGTTTATAATTTGTTAGAACCAAATGAAAGTAAAAGTAACATATAAGCTCAGGCGTCTCGAAACGTTTTGGGAATTTTCAATCGAGATTTTTTTTCAAGATGATACAAGATGATGATACGAGAATTTATGAGATTGGGTTTGAAAATTCGCCAAAAAATCTCAAAAATTTTGAGATTTTTTTGTTACAAGATTCTTTTCGAGATTAGTTACAAAAATCTCGCATTTACTTCATTTCAAGAACTTCGAGATATTACGAGTTTCTCGTAATGACTCGTCAAAAAAAAAGGGATAAAGTAGTTACTCCGTACAAAGTACGCATTTTTGGGACAATTGGCGCGCGCGACAGCTGAATTGTTATTGTTTTTTTTTTGTAATGTAAACAGAGCTAAAAGTTAAAAAACTTTAAAAGCTTAATGAAATTTGTTCAAATTATATTAAATATATAATATTTTTTTGTTATTAAACATATTATCATCTTTTTTCGAAGAATCAGGTAAGAAAACACTTTATTACAAGATATTTTTATAATTTATTGTTTATTTTGTTGTGTTTTTTTACTTTAGTTTATTACTTAATAATTTTTTTTAGTTTTTTAATAAGATGACAAAGTTAAAAGTTAAAAGTGAATGATGTAAGTGAAATAAACAGTTATATTTACACTTACAAGTTTGAATTGTCTTGTAAATGAAATGTTGTATTGAAGTAATGGGCTAATTGCAGTAAAAATTTGGTAATCTTTTTCCGGGAAAGTACAAGTTTTCTATTGTAGTTCCTGGAACTTTTTAACGATTGGACGTATTTAATTACCGTCCTGGAAAAAAAAATTTTGAATTTTTTTTTGATTTTGATAGTGATATTTGATTTCATACTTTTAGTCTGACAACATGGTTCGTCCAAGGACAGAAATACGGAAGCACTTTACTGAGGAAAGAGTCATCGAGAAAGTTTTTGCGAAGTGCAACACTGACAACGGGGGCCATGTCTTCAAGCTTACAGGTAGAAACACCAGTGGTATGAGACGTCACATGATTAGTTCTCACTCAGTGATCTGGCTGCTTTGGAAAAAGAAAAGGCCGAGAAAAAGCGCAAAGGAAATGTTGCCTATCAGAGTCTAGAGCAGGTGAATTGGTGTTTTAAATCATTTTAATTAATTTTTATTAAACTATTTTTACTAATTATTTCATTGTTGATTTAGAATTTTTGAATCATTTTTCTTTTGTTTACTTATGAATCGAAAACCTTTTTAGTTTTTACAAAAAAAGGTACTTATTATTACTTTTTTTAATTTTCAGTTATACGACGAAGATGAGCGGTACGAGCAAGAACAAGGAGGACAAACACCTAAAGTCTTGGATAGAGGTATTAAAAAGAGGAAGTTGGTAGGACCATCAACACCTGAGAACGCCAAAAACATTGATGCATACTTAAAGTATAAGCCGCAGGACAAAGAGAAGCTATGAGGAGACATAGAAATTGGTTCTATGTCTCCTCGTAGTGCTTGGCCAGATGCAACCTTCCCTTCAATCTGATAGAAACTGATGGATTCAAGTAAATTCAAGTATGTTTAAAATGTTATGAAATTTTTTGGGGTGGTGTTGTTTTATTGGGAATACATATTATTGAAATAAATACTTTGGGGTAACTGTTTTTTTTTGGGAAATAAATACTTTTAAAGTGTTCTCTCGGGTTGAGTCTTTAGTTATGTAATTTATAAGATGATTAGAATCCCTACACGCTACGTCCTTAGCAAGCCTTATTAGTATAATTAATTAATACTAATTATAAATTTACTTACCTAATTTCCGTTCCATACCATATTTTGATGAACTATTTTACAGTAAATTCCGCCATTATTATTCATAACACAGTTGTGACAATTTCCTTTATTTTTAGGATCCCTTTGCTTCATACCAATGTCAAAAATACTGCTGATGGTGTGTTGAAGTCTGAATTGCCAAAGTGTCCTGGTTTTGTCATCTCATCAGACTTGTGGAGCAGCCGTAACAATAATTCCTACCAAGCTGTCACCTTGCACTACATTCGTGAAGATTTTCAGCTCAAAATGTTTATGATTGGAACTGGTCCATTTACCGAAAGACATTTAGCTGAAAGCATTGCTGGAAGACTTGACACATAATATATAATACCTTAACATTTATTAAAATGTTTCTTAAGGTCTTTTCAATAAATCTCGTAATATATCGTTATTTATCATAATTATAAAATGAAATATTTATGTATCCTATGAAAATCATATTGTTTTATAAAACGATACATTACGATACATAACGAGATATAACGAGAAAACTTAAAATGTAATGTATTTCTTTAGGTATGTTTCGGAAATTCTTGGAAATGATGAGTTCAGTTCAGTCGTGTGTGTTCATGACTCTGCTGTAAACATGAAGGCTGCCATTTCAAAATGCATGTTTGTGGACGACTCTCTTTTGTATGCAGACCATTTTCTAAATCCTGTTTTGGAGCACGCCATTGATGAAACCAAGTTGCATGGAACTTTGGATTTAAAATCTGCATTAACCAAAGCTACAGCCTTGAGTTCAAAAAGTCATAGATTAAACTTGGTTGAGCAAAGATTTGAAAAAGTAAATCTATTATCTTTAGATTGAATAATGTATTAAACTTTGATGTATTTGACTATTTGTATTTGTATCCGACTATCTGTCAATCCTAATTTTTTTAAATTGTTAAACAAAAATCCTAATTCTTTTAAATTGTTTTCAGGATGTATTAGATATTATGTAGTATGTACAATATCTTGATTCTTTTTTCAGTACAAACCAATAATGGAGGACAGTGACATCAGTACTCAAGAAAAAGCATCACTCAAGGTTGTCAAAATCATTGCACCTGTGCAGACTTGTTGAAATTCTGTTTATATGATACTGGAAAGCATCATGATAATGAGGCCGATTTTGAGTTCAATTCGTGACAATCTGGGAAATAACGTTGGAAGGAAGATTGCTAAGTCAGTCTCTAGTGAGGAGGAGTTCAACCTGTATGACGAAATCCTTCCAATTCTCAAAAGAATCTATGAAAACTCTGAAAGCTTTTCAGATAACAAACAAGTTTGCATCCACAGAGTGATTCCACACCTTTATGGCATTAAATACCGAACAAAAGAAAAAGTTGACGGAAAAACTCTCCAACAGCCGAAATGTTTCACCGAAAGTTACAAAAGAACTTGGAGAAATATTTTTCAAGTTGTGCTGCGGACAACATTTTCTATGCAGTGGCAAACCTCCTAAACCCCTTATACAAGGGAAAACCACTGGAGAAATTTGGTAAATTTAATCAACCGTATGATGCTCTGATTGTCCACTCTGATGCTCAACAACAGTAGCTTGAATCAATCCAAGACATACCTACCGATGTGCAACACAAGGATTTGTTGATCCCCGAGGATGACCTTTACTTTGACTTAATGAAAGATGAAGAAATAGCCATTGCCGGACCTGCTGAACCTCCAACACAGTCATCCATAGTAACTGAATGGGAAATGTACACAAAGTTGGCTGAATTCCATAAGTTTAGACATAATATTGGTTGTATGGAAATAAATGTTAGTGACGTTGTTCTGATAGAAAAAGATAAGATATCGCTTTTGATCACTTTGACAGCAAAGGCTGAATAGATTTTGAAATCAAACGACAGTCATTCACGAGCAGCAACTGCTAGATATTTAGATGAAAATGGATCATTCAGAAGAGTTAAAAGACCTATAAATAAACTTATTCCATTAGAATATACAAATATCAATAAAGACAATACAGTGCCACGTGTGATATTTGTAAGCAAAAATAATATTCCTCTCGTAGTTACGCATCACGTGGCGGGAGTGTCGTATCCTCCTGATACGTTATTATTTAAATAATATACTGGTTATTTTGTATTTTATATTTACGTTAAAATGGTCCGAACTTACGGTCGTTTCTTCTTCTTATACTTTTTATATTGAGCAAATAGCATCGTGTTAAATATATATACTACGCTGATAAATATCATGTTGTTTTTTGTTATATATATATATAATATTTTAGATAATAGAATCACTTTACCTGATTCTACAAAGAGTATGACTACTAGATTCAAAAGTTAAATTAGAGAAAAAGCTCTATTAATGTTCTTTGCAAATAATTATCATCCTTGGAAGAGGTAATAAGTCACATGAATTGGACAATGTTCAACTTTATTAATAGCACTCTTGAAGATTTAAAAAATTTTCTGGAGCATAAATTTCTAAGATAAAATACGAAATTTAGTAAACTGGGAATAATTGAGCACCAGACAGCACTTTTGAAGATTACTTTCTTGTAATAATAAAGAGGCGATTGTTTTCAAGAAAGTTATTTTTGTGAAAAAAGTGAAAAAAATAATTATGATTAAATAAAGCAGCTGCACAAGAACTTGAAAACCATAGAGTAGAATGAGATTTGAATTTTAAACCAACAAGAAGAAATAAAAGCTTCCATAACTGTCGGGATCCAGGTTACGTAGGAGGCAAATTTATCAATGGAGAGACAAAATAAGTTAGCCCAAGGACTGTCACGAATAAAATTACAAAAAGAATTCCAGTCACCTTTAAGGTAGTAGTAGGTAGTGAACGAAAGTATACAAAGTACAAAATAAAAGATTTATAGAAATAATTGAATGGTCAGAATAATCTTTAGGAAAACAAAGAGAAACTGAGCTTAGGTTAAAGACAAGACACAAATCAAGAAAAAAAAAATTGATTAGGGTTGTGTGAGGACCTGAAAAAGAGATTGAGAAATACATAAGTTTTATTTGGTGTTGGAGCTAAGTTATTCAGTGTGATGAGCATTAAAATCACTAGTAACAACAAAAACAGCAGAACGATAAAGCGAAAGGGTCAATTTTATTAGAAGTAACATTCAAAAGAGCATTGTCTACAGATGAAGCAGAATAATAAAGATCAAAGAGAAAGGTGATTTAGTGAAGAGGTGCTCATCGGAAGGACATAGTAAATGGTCAAAGGATTAATATCTAATTTCTCAACAAACTGGTGAATTAAGTGTAATTAGATGCCCAAGCTAAGCATGTGACAATTGGAATCTTTGAAAATCAAAAAATAATAGCTATCAATACTGAGATTCGAAAAAAAAAACAACCAACTGGAATTATTTTCACAAAAAGCAAACCTAGTAGATAAAGAAAGACTGCAAGGCTGGTCAGCATAGTTATTCTACTTACTCTAAAGTCTTTTCCTAAAAGACCTTATACAAGACAGAAACTGTATGTAGTTAACATCTGTCTGAGATATGTATTTTTGTCGAGACACCATAGGAATTTTAAATTAGACTTAATTTCTCCGAGTCTTTGACTAGAAAAGGGATCTCTACAAGGATACTTGTAGAGATCCCTTTTCTAGTCAAAGATTCTACTTATTTGAATATAACTTATTATTTTAATTTGTAAACGACCGGGGCTAGTATTTGACTGTGGCCAAGGCCGGTTCTACGGACGGGACTGCATAAAAGTTGGTGCATATTGACTTGCTTTTATATATCATATCAATATGCACCAATATTTATACAACCCCAGCCATAAAACCTGCTTTGGCTCAGGTGAAATACCAGCCCCGGTTGTTTACTAATTTTAAGACAAAGCGGAAAACATTTTACATTAAATTATCAGTAAAGAACCTCTAGGCCAGTGGTGGCCAAACCACTGCCCGCGGGAAAAAAAAAATGCCCGCAAAGACTTTTTTAAATGCCTGTTAAAGAAATTGGATATCTAGAAGACAACCATATTGATAATGTGATACTCTATTTACCTCAAAATCAATCCAGACATCAAAAAACTAGTTTTAGACGGTCAAGTTCACTACTCTTAATAATTATATTGCTTTGATACAAATGATTATAATAGTTATTAATCATCTGTATTTTTGTAGAAATAAATATTTTTTTGCCTGTATCCTAAAAATTCTGGCCACCCCTGCTCTAGGCGTATTTGTTATGTAAAAAACAAACTTTTGGCTCAGCTTTCTAATGGGTCAGTGCGTGAGTTTTTAGAAACATAGTAATAAAACTGAATTCTGGTAATTATATACAAAAACCTATTAGAATATGACATGCTCATTTGAGTGTCAAAATTTTATACTTCTAACAAATATACATAGTAACTTATGAGTAAATGAACACCGCGCCAGAGGTTCAGACGGAATACAAATAAACAGTTAATACACATTACACTTCGGGTAAGCTAACACAGTAGCTAAGAGACCAACAATTATATAACAGACAAAATAGATACTAGTACAGACATGAGAGCATTTGTGCGGCCGTGGCGCAGTGGTTAGAACGCTTGCTTTATAAGCAGGAGATCCAGGTTCGAAACGAGCTCTGGACATATTTTCGCGTCACAGTAAGGAAGGAGGCGTGAACTTCCTGGTTAAATGCACTTCCGCGGTGCTCTGTGACAAGACCGTTAGGACTTCTTGAGGCACCTAAAAAAATTAAAAAAAAGAAAAAAAAAAGATATATAGTATTAATAACTAGAACTCCACTTCTTTTTTTGCATAAAAAGCGAATCCTACAACGCAGCAGGATATCTAACTTTTACGTTTTACTGAAAAAATTTTCTTTTCAAGTTTTACTGGAATTTTTTTTATTTTTACCCTCTACAGTAACTTTTTGTATTTTCACGCTTTATTGAAATTTTTTTATTTTTACGATTTACGGAGAGTTTTTTTATTTTTACGCTTTACGGAGAGTTTTTTTATTTTCTAGTTACTATAACTATATTATTATATGTTCTAAAAAAATATTACATAGAATAAGATGTTAAAAAAAATATTCAACACGTAACATTTCGTAACAATAATAAAACCTAACTCTTCGATCAATAATAAAACCAAACTCTTACTTTTAGTAGAAATGTAAAATTAGTTATGCAATACACTAAAAGCCCACTGAAGGGTCCAGTCAACTAGTCTGCATTATTAAAAAAAAAAAACACTTTAGGCTTTTGATTTTCATTTTAGAAAAATCTAACTATAAAATTATACAATTTTTAATCAACAAATAAAAATATATATAAATTAAAGGTATAAATGAGTAAGCCCAAGTAATTTTTTTTATTAATTCCAATAAATTTACAATTTTGATAAAATATTTATTTAATTTCTTCGTATATACACGATTTTTAATTGCAAGTAATTTTTAAACGAATAAAGCCATTTTTTATAAAAATACCAACAAACGCGTTATCTAAAAATTAGAAACAAATTACATTTTTATATATCAATAAAAAAAAATACAACAACTTAAATCCCTAATTACAAAAACTAATTTTGTAAGTTAAGTTACATTTCCGAACAAATTTTTGTTCGGAAAGTGTTTCTTTCGGAAAAAAAAAAAGTAATTTTACTGGTTTAGAGATTCTCGAAAATAATTTTTAATAAAGTGAAAAATTATGTCATAAAAAAACAAAAACAAAACAAACACACCTAAAGTAAATTCTTCATTAGCAAAGAACTTTTTTATTTTATCAACTAAGTGATTTAAAGTTTTTAAAGCTCATTGAGAAGACCAGCATGTCAGACTTTACGAACTCCTTTGATATTTTAAGAGATATTTTATTTGATACGCCCTTAACTCACCACTTCTAACTTTCACAATTTCGATTTTAACGGTTTTAAGAAACCTTTCAATTTTAACAGTTAAAAAGACAGCAGTAGTACGAGATCAACATTAACTAAAACCTTATTAATTGTCAGAGTATAAGTTGTTAGACTATATATGAGATATCTGATGTAACAAGAGATGCCTGCTTCCAGAAGCAAAATAAGATTTATTTAAGCATATGTTAAATAGATTAGACAAAAAGTTCTGAAGATTACTTTTTGTTATACTATTATAACTTTTACAGTACTAAACGGCATTTTAATTATTTTATGTAAACAAACATCTACATCAATAAAAAACTTTTTAACAGAAGTTTGTACTTATATGGATATCTTAAACGTAAATCTAAAGATTTGCCCAATTATTTAACATTAGGTGCACGCATTGTCAGTTTCTGAGCAATAGCTGTCATGCATTGTCAGTAACCGAGCAATAGATAAATAAATTTAAAGTATTACAGCATAAATATCAATCATGAAAACAGAGACATTTTAAAATGAAAACAGAACCATCGTTCATTTTAATTCACCTTGCAGTATTAGTGTTAATTGTAAAAGCTTTGATGTGATGTGAAATATAAACACCACTTTACTTTTGTTAAATATAATTGTTAACTAAATACAAATAAATATATAAAATTTATTATAATTGTATGTTTATCATAATTATGTATACTAAAAAGCATTAAACTTAAATTACATAAGTTTTAAATTTTTATTTTTTAAAACTAAGATAGTTGAAGAACAAACCTTTTAATAATGGTTGTTAAAATTTTTATTTTTGTAACGAGCAAAGCTGCTATCGAGATTTTCACCAGTTAAATGAAATAAAAGATAATCACATATAATCATGTTAATATATCCTCCACTCGATATGCTGTGATCAAGATCAGGGAAGTACTTAAAAAAATTAATTAATTATTGTTTTAATAATTTATTAAAATAGTAATTATATTTTAGAAAATTGCTAAAAACAAAAATAAAAACAGAAAAAAGTCATACTTGAGACTGAAACTTAATTTTCTCCCTAATAAGAGCAGTTACCAACTGTGCTGAATTCTGGAAATGGACATTATCTGAAATAAATTGCAAAATTTAAATTATGAACATAAATGGTGACCTCATTTTTCCAAAACTTACAAGATATTTACTCAAAACATGTAATATAAAGATCACCATGTGGATCTTTTTCCTTTACACAATAGAAATTGTACAAACACTTTCCCTTAAGACTTATGTTAACCTTCCAATGCAAACATCAACAATAAGTATATAAAATTCAATTAACAATCAAACACAAGTTACCATCAGCTGTGCCATGAATTAAAAAAAAGTTTTTTCCAGTAAAATTAGAAACTTTAGTTAATAGCGAAGTTGACTAAAAATAAAAAAAATAAAAATCATAAACCAAAAACCAAAACCAAATGGCAACAACAATAATACATAGTATAACACACTATTTTACCTCATAACCTTTTAAATTATCTTCTGCAATTGGCAATCCCATATAACGCTCGGTGTATACTGTATCTAATAAAACAAATTCAACTTTATATTTCTTGTATACAATTAAACTTTATATTTACTGTAAAAATAATAATCCAACTACATAAGAATCTAACTTATGTAGTTCTTGCTTTACAAATCATGCACTTGGTCATTCTTACAACTGTACCACCAGTAGCATTTTTACTAAGATCACTTCAGACCTGGCAGATGATAAATTGCCATTTTTGAAATTAGCATTATTTATATTTTTGTTTAATATATTGTAAAGAAGTCTTTTATGTAATACCTTTTGTTATAACTAATTTTTTTATTAATATAAAGGAGAATGAAAAGTAACAACTAGCACACCTGAAAAAAAGAACTTTTACTTAGAAGCTTCTAAATATAAAATGCTTAAAAACAGTTACTTAGATTCTACTTAAAAACTGTTACTTAGATATTGTGTCCCTTTATATAACTTCTACTAAGAAGCTATCATTTGAAATATTTATTGTAAATTGTTTATTAACTATCTATTAACTATAATTGTAACTATATTTTATCATTTTTATATTCAACTTTAGAGAACTCACTAAGAGATAAAAACACAAGTTGCACAACAGTTCCCAAAAATTTCCAGATATAATTGAATAAGTTTTGGTTGATCACTACCAGATAAGAATCCATTTCAATTATTAAAAAAAAGCCACCAGTAAGCTTTAAGAGTTTTTGTTTAAAAAGTTTTTTAAATCATTAGCAGGATACAGTATAGATATTACTTACTCTTAAATAGTTATTTTTGTCAAGACATGAGAGTCAGCCGTAACCAGATTCGTTTGGTTATTTACTTGTTATTTTTAAATTAACTCATAATATGACAAAACTTGAATTAAATTTTTAAAGTTTATTCAATTTTTCTAAAAAAAGATTTTTTAAAGAAGTTTATTAATTAAAATAAAGATTAGTTATTTAGGACATATACCATAATATCTCCAATCTGTTACTGGTGCAACTGAAACAGCTGTATTAATTAATCCATTTGAATCAGCTAATACTGATGCCGCATAAAATCCGCCATAAGACTAGAAAGAAAATCAAATAATCATTAAGTTAACTATAGAATGAAAAAATTATTTTACAGTAAAAAAATCAAGTGAGTACACAATAAGAACTAACAAATTTAAAGAAAATAAAACAAACAACAACATGAGGCATACTTGAATAATTAACAAAAAAAGTTAAATAGTTTTAATCAGCATACCCATCCCCAAATTGCAATACGATCAGGATGAATGTAAGTTTGCTTTCGTAAATATCTAAAAGTGATTTTTTAATTATACTGCAATATATCTACAGGTGGATTTTAAAGCCCTAGGTTTCAGGTTACAAGTGAGTTTTGAACCTATATATACTTGGCAAGTTTATTAAACTTTCATATATTTGGTAAGTTTAAAAACCATTCTGATCAATCATATTATATAGTTCTTTATCAAATATGTCTTAATAATAAAAAAAAGGTTTCATACTTAGCAAGATTTAAAGCATCCACTGTCTCATAATGACCAAGATTTCTGTATACAGCATGCATATATCTAAAGTTAATTTTAAAGTTGCTTAAAAATAAAAAGAAATTAAAACAAATTAAAAAAACAACAATAAGAAAACAGTAATCTCAGCATAAAAATATATCATATGAAAATATATATTAAGTACTTTGAATTTAGGTCTGTACAGTATTAAAATATTATGTAAGCTTTGATTTTTGAAATGTGCGATTTAAGGAAGGAATTTAATGAAAAAATATACAATCACTATTTTCGTAAAAAATATACAATCACTATTTTCGAAAAAATATACAATCACTATTTTTGTATGAATACATTTCAAATTTTCTTTTCTTCAAAAGTCCATTTAAAAAAAAAAAGTTTTAAATAAGAAAAACCTTTCTGTACTAATTGATTGACAAAGCATAGACAACTTTATCAACAAACACATTTTCAATAAGTATGAAATTCCCAAATAAAAAGTATTGGTACCAAGATACCAAGATGTATTAACTTAAAATTACAAGATCAGCCCAGATCCTGCAGTAATTGGATTTCAAGTATTTAATGTAGTTAATTAAAAGAAATCTGAGATTAACAACACAGCAAGAAAACCTGGATTTGTTCATGGAACACAACTTGGATGTGTTCATACCACTCTCATGAAATGAAAAAGAACTTGAACTTGGTGTTTAAATACCAAATTAAACTCCTGTCACATAAATTAGCAAGTGGACACTTGTATGATCTTTTGCTTGCACATTAAACAGGCTTTTCATCACCAGAGGTGAGAAGTGGGTACTCTACATAAAATACACTAGGAAGTGCCAGTGGCTAGGGCTGGAAAAACTGTCAAAATCACCTCTAAAAGTCAATCACCCTAAATAGACTTTGATTTTGGTTTGGTGGAACAGTGTACAGGAAGCTTCTTCTGCCAAACACCACAGTTACAGCAACCTACTGAACAACATACTCAAGTTAAACTCATAGAAAAATAGCCCATGGAAAAAAAGTTTTTGATGTAAATAAAAGTGTATAAATGACTTCTTTCATAAAAAGGCCTATCCTCACATAGCAGAATGGATTCAGAAAACACTATTCGACCTTGCTGCCTAACTTGCTCTACTTGCCAACTTAGCAACAATAGATTATTATTATTACTTGTAATCATTAGGCAACAGCTTGTACAATAAAATAATTTGAAATTGTTGAGGCACTTCAGCAGCAACTAAACCACTTCTTTAATTCTAAACCTAAATAGTTCTATGCTAAAAGTACTTGTTCTTTTTCTATGAACTACCAAATAGTAATTGAAAATGATAGTGCATACATTATTAAAGCTTAGTTATGGAATTAATATAAAATAGTTAAAAAAAACAACACTCTTTACTAACAAAATAACAATGTCATTTGGAGAAAAATAACCTACATTATCTACTTGCAGTAAATAAATCAAGAACATTGCTTATAGCTTATGAATCTTTTTAAAGATTGTCACCATATTACAATTAAGTTTTGGTAATTCAACTCATAAAAAAACAGTACTAAATCCAAAATTAAAAAACAGCTTTATTATAAAAAATATCTAACCAAATAACTCATTTTGGAGAACAGATTGTGATCACAAAAATGAACAACATAAAAAACTAATGTGAGTTGATTATTCCAGAACTATAAACAAATATTCCTGAACTATAAAAAACCTAAATGTTGATATGCTATCTATTTTCCATTTTCCAAACAAGTTATAAGCAGCCATCAAAGCCAATATTAAAGCTGTTCCAGGTTTACATTGGCACACCTTACTCATTTAGTACAACAAATGCTATTGCTTTGTTTCAATGGAAAAATAATGATTATCTTGATTAGAATTTTTAACAGGAAACATTTGCATATATGAACATTTGAGTATTTACAGTTATGAATGTAACTCAAGATGAACATGGTTTTAATTTAACAATCCCACTTTGAAGAACTCTTAAATTAAAAAATAAAAAAAAAGAGGCTTTTAAAAAAAAAAGAGGGGGCTATTCTCTTACTACTCGAAGTTTGTTTAGCTGAAAAGTATACTGAGGACCAGGGGCATACAGAGACTTCATGATGGCCAGGGGTAAATAATTTTTAAATGTCCTTTGCTCCACACAAAAAAAAGGTACTTCTAGAACTTAAAAGTCATTTTTAAAATTCTGATGGATTATTATATTATGGATGGCTTATATTAACGAGATTACTATTAAAAATAGCAGTTACACAAAAAGGTAAAAAAAAAGTAAGACTTGACTTGAAACTGATTGAAAGGTATGATGGGCAAATGCGGCAAAAGCTAACATAAAAAAAAGTCTAGTTTTAGAAGAATTACAGCATTTACTTGTGGAATTGTAACAAGCAGAACTACATCATACAACCCTCATTGTTCAAGTGGAACAGTTTAATTTGATCATATTGTTTCAATATTATTATCTTTTTAATATCAATAAACATATAGATAAAATAATAACAAATATAATCAAAAACTGTAAAATAGCTTTCTTAGCATCGAAGAGTTAAACATATATAATTTATTTGATTTATGTAAAAGAAAAATTCACTAAATAAATTATCATCAAAAATAATGTAAAAAGTCTGAAAATTTGAATACTTTGAATTTAAAAAAAACTAACTACTTACGCATAGCCTTTACAACTTGATCCTCTTGCATCAAAATTGACAACAATAATGTCATGTGAAGTAAACATAGTTGTAAAACTTATTCTAAATCTATCGTCAATCTAAAAAATAATAAAAAAATGTTCAAACTAAATTTTAACACATTTTTTACAACTTTATTTAATAATTCATCAGTTCATATTCATTATTTTTCATTTTCACCATCAAGCTTCATGTTCTTATATTCACGAATTTACCAAGTATCAATTTAAAATAAACTTTTATCAAATTCATTACTTGCTTAAACATAAGTTTATAAATTACAACTTACTTTTTGTGTATTTGGTCCACCATATCTACAAAAGAGAAATAATAATATAAAAGACTGTTGTTAGAAACAATATATTCAAATAATAAAGATATTAAATATAAGGATTATATTGAACATAATAGCTATTAATAGAACAAATAATAATAGAACAAACTAGGCATAATATTTAGATTAATTAGGCAAAAGGTAGCAGCATTATTTCAACAACACATACATTTACTTATGATGAGGTTTAAACATTTAAGTATGAAAACACATACATTTACTGATGATTGAACATTAACTTAAACTATAAGCTTAAACATTACCTACGTATGAAAAATATTTATTACAGGAAAGTTTTTTTTATCCTTTTTAATTTATCTTGTCTGAAAAAATATCCAGAAGTTGCATTCTTTATTAAGAACTTTTTACATAGCAAAATTATTATTATTTTTTTTTTAGATTATTATTATTACTATTATTATTAGAATATTATTATTATTATTTATTAATTATTATTATTATTAGAATATTGAAATGATAACAAGATATAACCTTTGAAAATCTTTTTGGAATTATATTTCTGTCATTACCTTTATAACACTATGAAACAATATAACACCCACCCAAAAGTAAAATGATTTCTTCTAAAAGTATCTTCTCTGACTATTTAAAAAATGCTCATTTTAATTCTTTCTTTCTTAATCCAGTGACTGAAAATGAGGTGTCTAATTTAATAAAAAATAGTTTACAAAATGGTAAAAGTTTAGGACCGAATAGTATCCCCACACACCTTAAACTTACCTCTTATTTTATTTGCAAGCCTCTCTGTACCATATTGAATAATTCTTTTAATAAAAATCTTTTTCCAGATGTTTTTAAGATAACAAAAGTCATTCCTATCCATGAAAAAGGGTTCTCTAATGGACCACACAAATTATCGACTGATTTCTCTTCTATCTAACATTAGTAAAATATTTGAAAGAACCATGTTCAACAGACTATATAGCTTTTTTGAAAAAAACCAATGCCTCTACAAACATCAGTATGTATTTCGTAACAAACACTCCACAACTCATGCACTTATTAAAATAACAGAAACTATTAGAAATGCTCTTGACAATAAACTTTTTGCATGTGGAGTGTTTCTTGACTTAGAGAAAGCCTTTGATTCTGTTGATCACTCCATCCTCTTAAGTAAATTGGAACACCACAGTGTTAGAGGTAATACTCACCAATGGTTTTCATTATATCTTTATAATAGATCGCAATTTGTCTCCATCAATGATGCCAAATCTTTTCCGATAAAATGCTCTACAGGTGTACCCCAAGGTTCTGTATTAGGACCATTGCTTTTCCTTATTTTTATAAATGATCTCAATGTCTCTCCAAATTTTTAACGCCTTACCATTTTTCTAACAACACCAATTTGCTCATAACAAACAAGCCATTAAAAAAAATTAAAAAACATATTAATCATTATTTATTTAACCTTCTTCAATGGCTGCACCCTAACAAACTAAGTCTTAATACCAACAAAACTGAACTCATTATTTTCAAATCAAGCCAATCTAAAATTTATAAAAACATAAACTTTAGAATTATTGGCCAGAAAATCTTTCCCGTAGTTTCATTAAAATATCTTGGAATCCAAATTGACTCAGATCTATCCTTTTCCTCATATCTTAAAAACTTAGCAGTGATATTGTGTAGATCAAATGGGATGCTAGCCAAAATTTGCCACTATGTTAATTATGAAACTCTACTTAATATATACCACGCGATTTTTGGATCACATCTTAGATATGTCAGGTTTGGGGACAAAGCAAGTCTAATGCTTTTTTAAGATTATCTAACCTACAAAACAAGGCTGTAAAAATAATATTATTTCACAATATCATTCTAATTCTGACATCTTTTACTTTCAATCAAAAATACTAAAATTATGTGATCTTGTTTATCTATTAAATTGTGTATTTGTCTGGAATCATAAACAAGTAAACCTCCCTCCATCATTCTCCAATATTTTTACCACTAAAAAAAGTTTTCGTTATTACCTTTGATCTTTCAGTAACTTTAAATTATCTATCTCAAATTGCTGTTTGGTAAAATACGGTGATTCTATTACAAACCAATGAATAAAATCGTGGAATAATTTACGCCTTCATTTTCAATCACTCAACTCTATTTCACAATTTAAAAACCATCTTTTTGACTATTTGTTAGAAAAATACTATAATTAAAATTTTGGGCTTATAATAGATTATTATTACTATTGTTTTTGTATTATTCTTATATGTGATGTTAATATTTTATTTAGATTTTCATTACCGTCATTATTACTTATTAAAATTGATTAATATTTATATGTGATATTTGTTAATATTATTATTATTATTTTTGTTGTTGTTGTTATTATTGTTATTATTATTGTTAATTTTGTTATTATTACTATTATTATTAATGTTGTTGCTATTATAATTACTAATATAATCATTATTATTGTAATTATTATATTTAATAGAGTTATTGATATTATTATAACCCTCTTCATTAAATTTACTTTATTATTATTACATGATTGCTTATTATTTAATAGTTATTTAATATCTTATTTATTTGGTGTTTACCTTAGATTAGTACTCATACTATTAGTAAACAATCATGAAATGTAAACTTTTATTTCAGAATATATATTGTTTAAACACTTTGAAAAGCAAAAATGAATTTTTTTTTAATAAAAGATAAATTTTAAAAATAGTAATATATATATATATATATATATATATATATATATATATATATATATAAACATATATAAAAGAATATATATATATATATATATATATATATATATATATATATATATATATATATATATATATATATATATATATATATATATATATATATATATATACCTATATATATATATAAAAGAATAGCACTTCATTTATTTTACTTTTTAATTAAAATAAATGAAATTTTAAATTTTAAATTTTACAGCCAGATTTCTAAATAAGATTAAAAACAAGTAGTTCACAGAACAGGCTAACACAAAATTAAAAGTTTTATGTTTATTTTCTTTGGTACAAAGTAAACAGAAATTTAAAAATCTAAAAAGATTTAAATTTAAATTTTATATGATTGTTACAAATAATATGTATGAAAGCTGTTACTTCTGACCCCACCCATCCTCCACTAGTGTATACACCCATCCTCCACTTGTGTATACACCCATCCTCCACTAGTGTATACACCCATCCTCCACTAGTGTATACACCCATATAAGTCAAGAAATTATCTATAAATAGTTAAATGATCCAAAAACCTATAAACAATGTATATAGAATATTATGAAAAATAACAAATATTTACATTTTTTAATAACTAATTATATGATTAAAATATAAATTTGCATGAAAAACGCTTAATTGTGTGGTAATAGTACATAAATGTACAAATTATATACATATACAAGTTTTGAATATTAAATTAACTAACACATCAAACAAGACAGCATATTTCTTTTTTATATCAAAATTGTATGGACGAATCTCTCGAATTGGAACATCATATCCATCAGATTTAATGGTATAATAATGACTTGTTGGCATAGTGAAATTCTTTACAATTCTTCTAGTATTGTTATTATCAACCATTGTTTTTATCTTTTTTGTTTTTATGCCATAAATGATAGTAAGAGGAACAATTGGTCCTAAACAAGATAACGTAACCCACGTACAATTGGGACTAAACTGTGGCATGTAGTAAGTACAATTTGCACCAGTCTCTTCATCTAAATAAATCAATCTCTTTGTTATTGTTAAAAAAACATTATTTAAATTTTTTTTTATAAATATTATGAATATTGTTTTTTTACATAAATATTATGAGTAATCTACTATTTTACGATACTGAAAATTTTTGTAGAATAGAAATTTGTTTGTATTTTGCTTTTTCATCTTATTTTATATTTTTGCGTACTTTTTTTGTCTGTACCAAAAAAAAAATTTAATAGAGATTTTAGCACTATATCAGAATAAATTCTATATACTGCTGAAAAGATTTTTCCTTTCTTTTTGGTGACACTCCTTTAATTAAAAAAAAAATTGTAACTATTTTTACATAGATTATAGAAAGTGATTTTTTTGTGTGAAAATATTGATTTTCACACAAATCTTTTTGTGTAAATAAATATAATATCATAATGTAATGTTCATAACGTAAATAAATGTTTAATTTACATTACTTAAATTTCCTAAAAAACAACTCATGCAACATTAATACGGCCTTGCTATAGATAAGTAGTGCAAAATACCATAAAAATTATTACTTCGAAAGTGCAAACAGCTTTTTTGAAATTAATTAACACTTTAATAAAATCAACTTTTTATTTTCCTAATACATTTCAGTTTTTAGAAAACTTAATATATTTTAAATTAATCAACTGGTCCATACACAAAATATTTTGAGCAAGAAGCTTTCTTTTTGAATTTTATTTACGTTTGTACTTTCCAAAAAATTATTAACAGTCAAACTTTTACAATCATTTTTATTTAAATTAATTATGATATAACAAAACTCATAGTATGGGGCAATAGCTGTATAGATAGGCAGTACCAATTAAAATTATATATTAATTTAATTGAAAAGGCAATCTTTATATAAAATTGATATATATATAGATAATTTATTAAAAAATAGAATGAATATCACATCTTCAATGATGATTTCTATTATTACCTTGTAACCTCATTGGACCTTTAAACAAGTTCATTTTAAAATTCCAATTTTTAGAAACTTTTTAGTTCCAGCTGTCAAATTTCAAAAGGATATCTGAGTAGAACACTTATGATCAATATACAAAAAGTTTTTTAAAATAGATTAAAAAATATTTATATATTAATTTTAATAACTGTAAAAACAATTACTAATCAACAAACAATTGTTTGCTTGTAAACAGGGATTTCTTAGGTGATGATGAATTTTTTACAACTTTAAAACAACTTTCATTAATCTTACCTTTTATAAGACCACAAGTTAGACATTTTTTATCTCTAGTTTTAATATCATAGCTATAAACATGACACTGAGTTGATGAAGTTTCTGTACTACGGTAATACCTTAATTGAACAAGAAAAAAATATAAAAAAGAAGGAAAAAATTATGATAACCATTTTGAACTGTAAATAAGGACTATACTTGTTTTTGAGAAAGAAGGTTTCTCATACACAATATCTTCCTCTTTGTTATAACAGTCCAACTCTTTTATCATGTAATCACCATCAGTCAAAAATTGTTGTTCTTTTGATCCCTACATAAATATATTTTAAAAAAATTACATTTTCAATTATATTTTTTTAATATACTGTATTTAGTAATTACATTTTGTTTACATACTTATATATATATGTATGTATATATATATATATATATATATATATATATATATATATATATATATATATATATATATATATATATATATATATATATATATCACACACACATATATATATACACACATATATATATACATACATACATATGTATATACATACATACATATATATATATATACATATACTTATATATATATATATATATATATATATATATATATATATATATATATATATATACACACATACGTATATCTTTGTATAGTAGTCAATGGAGACTTAAACGGTTAACAAAGTCTCTTTCAAAGCTTTTTTTTAACAATTAAACAACACAACAATGTCGTTTAAAAATTAAAACAATTAAAAAGAAGTTTTAATTTTAATTAAGTTTTATTGTTTTTTAAAAAACAGTAACAATTATGACTAGAAAGGATTTTTTTATTTAATGGTGTTTTTGTTTTTGTTTTTTTTATTGTTTTATATTTTTATAAAACAATAAAAAAACAAAAAACATTTTTAAAAGATGAGGAGTGTTGCTACAACAACTGACAAATAAGTAAAACATGCCAGGAATGTTGCTTTTTTACGGTTAAACATGGGCAGAGTGTAGCTACATCTACTATCTTATAGCCTGCTGCTACAAGGAAGTGTTGTTACATCAACTAGACTTTAAAATTCCCTTATTTATGCCAAACAATTTACAGAAATCTCAAAAAAAAACATTAGATATTTTAGATCACTCAAGAAAATCATTACTATTAACTGAACAAAATATTTGGGTCAAAAAACATTGAGATCTTGGAGCAGTGAAGAATAATTCAATAAGAAATAAAGAAGTCAGTAAGAGCATTATTTATCAATAGAATCTTTCATAGAATCTAAATTATATCATCTATATGGAAATTATAACAATATATGGAAATTATTATAATATATGGAAATTATTACCTTATATGGAAATTATTACCTTATATGGAAATTATTACAATATTGTAATAATTATTAGCAGTAAACAAGTTTTGTTTGGGTAAAAAAATTTACAAGCCACTGCAAGCCCCAAGCTGTTGCAAAAGAGAATTTAGATTGAATTCATTATTGATCTTTATATGGAATACTGCAGGATAAATTTGGGCTGGTTTTTCTAATGGGGCTCTCTCTCTTAAACAAGATCCAAAAATGAGTTGAAGTTATAGTTGGACCTTTACTCCTAGTTGGACCTAGTTGGATACTTTGGCTTCTTTTTTTCTACAAATACTACATTCTTGTAAGTCGTGCACTTTTTCTGTAATTAAAAATTTTTTATTTTCTATATATTTTACTATCAACTTTAACTTTTTCTTCATAAAAATTGAAAATAGCTGCACAAATAGGAAAAAATGGGATAGAGTTAGGCTTGACTTAAAACTGACAAGAAAGAATAATAGCAAAAGTAAGGAAAAACTGATCACAAACTAGGGAGACAAAACACAAATCAAAGAGTAAAGATAAGTTATCTGAGTTGTCTGGAAAACAGACAAAAAGTTGGCTGGGTAAGAAATTAAAAAATGCAATTTTTTAAAGAGAAAGATGGAGCGAAGAGGTGCTAACAAATGCACATAAAAGAATGGTCAGACCCAGTGGGCACAGGACGTAAAAAAGACGTCTTTTAAACGTCTTTTGAACGTTTTGGACGTCTTTTGAACATTCAAAAGACGTCTTATTTAGGTCCTGTGCCCACTGGGGAGGATTTAAATATGATTTCACAACAAATAATTTAATTAATATGTAAGTGAATGCCCAGACCAAGTGTCTCACTATGGAAGTCTTTGTAAACTAGAGAATGTATCTTTACTAGACTATTAAAATAAAAAGACTGGTTAACAGAAATATTTTGTTTCCCATTATAATTATTGTCTTGTCAAGTTATTAAGTCAAGTTTCTAAAATTTAAAAAAAAAAATATTATTATTTGAAAATAGAAATAGAAAAAGTACATACTAAAGATATGCAATATCCTTTTTTTTTTATGCAATATGCTTTTTTTTAAATTAATACTTTTTTAGTTGTTAATTTCTAACTTTAAACTAAACTTTAACCAAAATACTAAAAAAAAAACTAACTTTACTTAAACTTCATCTGAACCCTTGAAATACTTGAATTTTATAAAAGATGTATCTTATAAAATTTGTATATACAAATTTTATAAGATTTAAATTTATATAGAGAAGAGTCAACAGTATTAATTATAACAAGTGATTATATAATCGAAAGTAATAATTTAAAAAAACAATTAAAAATTGAAACTATTTTTAAGTGATTTTATATTAAAAAAATTAAATCAAATTTATATTTTATCATCAAAGAAACATACATTATAGAAGTGCTATAGTAAAACCTCAGAGCTAAAGTTTGAACTCTGCCAAAAAAGTCACATTTAAACATGGGTTAAAAATAAATTGTGTAAATTAAAATTCATTTGCCATCAAAAGGATATTTCATTCCAAAAGCTTCTGTAATAATTTTGTATGCTGCATTTAAAATTTTAAAATTTATGGTAATATTTAAATATATGAACTAGAGTTGGTAACCGGAAGATTTTGTTTTAGAGTTGTTAATCAGGAATTTTTTTTTTCGTACTGAATTTTATGAAACAAAAAAACTGTCAATGTTCATTTCGCAAATGCTACTGACAAAATGTAGCCTTTCGCAACTTGAATTACAAAATAAAACTATTTTGCTACATGCGGAAGTAGTGCTTACAGAAGTCAGACTTGCGACTTTCACTAAATGACGTTTTGAAGTCTATAAAAAAATTTATTGGCCAAATGGATATATTTGTAAAAATCAAATTTTTATATACCAAAATGTTTATAATAAAATTTTATTATTTGTATTGCAACATATGAACATTTTAAGGTTTAATTTTTAAAATAATGATAAAAAACCAAATTTCTTTCGAAAAGAAACTCTTTCACACCGCAACTTGCAAAACAGTTCTAAATGGAAAAACTCTTATGAACACGGCATAATAAATATATTTAATTACATTTTATGAATCAAATACGTATAATTAACTATGTAATTAAAATACTAATTTTTATATGATATTGATAAGTTTCAATTTTAAACTTTTATAAAAAAATCAAGACTTTCATAAAATATACTTTTAGAATGTCATTTAATGAATAAGAGTTAAATAATGAAGATAACTTGAACAACGTTGACATACGAATGCAATTGCGTAATCAGGAAACAATGCCTTTGTTGAAATCAAAAAAAGACCTAATTTAAGTGATGAATACTAAAACTTAATTATGTAATAAAATGCCTAAAAATAGGTCTCACTTGTTTTCAAATAGAGTAATTTTATGTTTAATCAGTTTCAATTTTTTTATTTTTGAGGTGCTCTATTTTTGAGGTGCGTTATATGCGCTTTCACTTTTATTACCTCAATAACAACAAGTAAATTTAAAAAAATTTTAAAGACATTCTTTTCAATGTTTTTTTCTAAAATGTTTTCCTTTATAAAAAAAAAAAAAAAAAGTCAAGCTGGGAAGGGCATTTATTGTCCCTTGTGTTGTTGGCCCTGATAATGTTTTAATTTTCAACATCCCAACGTTATTGGGACAATACAACTGCTGAAAGTTTTAAAACTCTAGCTATTTTAGAGGGCAGTAAAAATTTAGTTGCAAGATTTTGAAGCAAAAAAGCAGGCACATACAATACAATTCTTCCCCGGGTCTTCGCCCCTGGAAACAATTTTAACATAGAAGCTCACCGGGCTATACAAGAACTGAAAGTTTCAGAGCTGTAGCTAGTCTGGAACGTAATGATAAATTAATTGAAAATGGCCAAACAACACTAAAAATTCAATTAAACTTTGTAATGGAACCAAATATTTTACGAAGTTTTTAAATATGAGAATATAAATAGCAAACCTCTATTTCTGCTAAGCCAAAGGCAATAAACAATTGAAGGTCGGAAGTAAACCAAAGTCGGTAATTGATAAATATAAATATATATAAACACTGGCATAGAGACATTTTGCGAAGGGAGCATTGTCCCTTCGCAACATGTCTCTATGTCTCTTCAAAACGTTTCAGTTTTTTCTATTTAAATTTTAGCTGTGCTAGGCACCCTTAATTTCTATTTCAACACCTCACATCCTTTCCCTTTGTAACTTTCTTAACCTTTCCAGATCACTGCATTATATATATATATATATATATATATATATATATATATATATATATATATATATATATATATATATATATATATATATATATATATATATATATATATATATATAAAAATATATATATATATATATATATAAATATATAAATATATATATATATATAAACATCAGTGCTTGTATTGAAGCGGGCACGATTGCGCTGCGCTCGTATTTTTAAATCTTCTAGGCGCAATAAATAATGCTTGCTCAGCTTTTTATTTTTTATTTTTATTTTTTTGTTATTCACAAAATGTTATTCATTTTATTGATTCGGTTGTAAGTGCTTTACGGTTTATCAATGGGACCACACAATTCAAAGACATTTAGAAAAAGCATCTCACTTTACTGCAATAAGATGTGAGAGAGAGAAAAACCCCTTAAATGAGCGATGTGTAACCTCAACTGATGCAATAAAGACAAAATCCTCGAAGGTTATAATAATTTATTACCTTTGAAATAAAGAATTTTTATTCTTAATTACCAGATTCTAATTTGTTAAATTTGAACTGGGCTAAAGTGTTGTTTGTTGCAGGCTTGACTAGAAAGGCATGCTATTGCATACCATTATTATATTTTGTTTCGACAATTTGGCCAATATGTATTTACACATTTGCTTGATGGCAAGGTTTATGTTAATGTTAAATGTTGAATTATTTCAAAAATGCGCTAAAAAAACTAAACTAAGATAAAGTTAAAAAAAATGTTAACTTGAAAAAAAATGTAAATGAAAGAGAAAAAAATAAAAAGCTTAACATAAAAAAACTTAATTAAGTAAAATAATCTTTTTTTGAGCAATGTTACAGCATCCTTTTTTTCTACAGAATTCTTTTTTTAATGACGCAGTTAAAACTTATGTTTTTAACTAACAACGCTTACGTAATGTAACATTAGTTAAAAATTGTTAACCCTTTTTTATTATTGTTTTTTCATTTTCTATTCAGTTTCTATTTTTTTCAGTTTCACACCAAAGCAAATCAATGTTTATATTATATAAAATATATTATAGAAAACGATTTAAACAATATAAATTGATCAGTAAAAATGTGTACTTTTATAAATATATGTATATATAAATATATATTAACTACATATAATGTAAAATAATAACCAAAATAATTGTGGTTAAATTGTCTTTTGCTATCGTTCACTTAAAATAGGTACCACATAAAGTAAACATTTGAGGAAAAAATGTATTTTTGTTACAGCGATATTCTTTTGCTTCTTAGATACAAACGCCAATATCATCTTCTTTGAAAGTTTCAACGGATGACGAGGATTGTTGGGCATCATTTAGGAGCTTTTAAAAATTTATTGGAGTTATGGGCAGGTTTTATAGTGGCCTACGAGAACTACATATATGAACGGGAAAACCCTCCAACTACAAGAGGGAAGTTTCAAGGGTTACTAAAGAAATTTAAATCATATAATTTTCTTTGCACTGTTGCCGTTTATTATGATTTGCTAGGGATTTGAGCCAGCATCGAAAGTGTTTGAAGCAAATGAACTGTTGCCGCATGATATTCTAACTACAATCAACAGAACAAATTTAGAACTGGAATTGAAGCTCAAAGAAATTGATATGGATTTAGGATTTTTAGAAATCTATGTATCACATTACATGGTTGGTGTGGACGAAATGAAGTTTTTGACCACGCATTTTAAAACACCATTGGAACATTTCAATTTTAATGAAAAGGTAATTATTCAAGAATGGAAACTATTTTTGATTCATGCAAGAACAAATCTTGAAGCAATGATAAGAAATGACCAGACAAGAGAAATTTGGAGGTCAATATTCTTGTACAAAAAGTCAAAGTTTCTAATTTATTAAAAGTTATTTAACTTATTTAAACGACTTCCAGATCAAACTCAAGCGTGGAGCAAATGTTTAGCACAGTTACTAGCATATTATCAGATCAACGCTTATCCATGAGTCCCTATACGCTAAATGATAGAATTATATATTAGGAAACTATGGAAGCTGATCAAAAGAAATAATCCTCATAAAAAAGCGAGCAAAAGGTATTTATTTGAATAAGAGATGATTACTTAAGGTTGATGATGACCAAGATGAGTATATGACAACAGCAAGAATAATTCTAAATCAAGTTCTCGATGACAACGATGAAATAGACAGTGCTGATGAAGATACGACTGGCGAATTAGCAGCATTCAGTTTTGAAAATGAAAAAGAGGAAAGACCGCTGACAACAGTTGAGGGAAAAATCTGTTATTTAACTTACAACTAATAGTTTCGAAGAAGAATTTCAAATTATTCTTGGGTACGAGGGTCACTATTTATATTTCAAGAATTGGCAACACTGATGTCATGTGAGTCCATCTGACGGTTCCATCATAAAATTTGACATTTTTGACGATATATGTACTCAGAACATTTTGTCATACGGACGCTATTTGTTTATTTTATATTTAGTTGAAAGTTTCGTCTTGGCAAAAAATGGAACTGAATCGTGAACATTTTCGTGCGATGATTTTTTACAACTTTCGACGTGGATTATCTCAACAAGAGTGCATCAATCAACTTAATTTGACTTTTGGCGATGAAGCTCCATCAAAAACCACTGTGTATCGCTGGTATAGTGAATTCAATCGTGGTCATAGTTCGCTGTCCGACGAGTTTTGTGAAGGTCGTCCAAAATTAACTCTAGTGCCAGAAAGCATCGATGTTGTGCACGAAATGATTCAGCAAGATCGCCATGTAACCTTTTGTGAGATTGAGGGATCCCTAAGCATTAGTTCCACTAGCATATATGCGATTTTACATGAACACTTAGCTGTGCGAAAGTTATGTTTGCATTGGATCCCACATAATCTGACAATCGCTCAAAAAAAGGCTCGTGTCGATTGGTGCAAAGAAATGCTTAATAAATACAATCGCAGTGCTTCAAAAGACGTTTATAAAATCGTGACAAGTGACGAATCATGGATATTTTTGTATGAGCTCAAAAGTAAGCAGCAGTCAACTGTATGGGTGTTGCAAGATGAACCAAATCCAACAAAAGTTGTTCACGCACGAAGCACTTCAAAGAAAATGGTGGCCTGTTTCTTTGGAAAACCTGATCATATTGCAACAGTGCCTCTAGAGGATCGTAGAACAGTAAATTCTGAGTGGTACACAACCATCTGTTTGCCAGAAATCTTTGGTGAAATAAGGAAAATAAACAAGAGATGTCGGATTGTTCTTCATCATGACAATACAAGCTCTCACACATCAGCTCAAACAAGAGACTATTTGAGCACTTAAAACATCGAATTGATGGGCCATCCGCCGTACAGCCCTGATTTGGCATCCAAAGATTTCTTTTTGCTCCCATCTGTGAAGGATAAACTGCGTGGTCAACAATTTCCATTGCCCGAAGAAGCTATTGAAGCGTTCAAAAATCATGTTTTGGAGATACCTCATTCGGAATGGAATAAATGCTTTGAAAATTGGTTTAAGCGCATGCTAAAGTGTATCGATCATCGTGGCGAGTACTTTGAAAAGCAATAAAAATATATTCGCAGCTTAACTATTTGTTTTTGTTCCTATTCCCAAAATATAAATTGTGACCCTCGTTAAAGACCCCTTACTAAGCACTTACAATTTTGTTTGGTTTTTTTTTACCATTAATAGTTTAAAAAAATAGCAAATAAAAAACAAGAAGTTGGGAAGTATAAAAAACTACATTATTGAAGTATAAATGCGCTGTTGTAGATACTACTTTAAACATTGACGAATGAAAGCTGTATAACAAATAGAAAGCTTTTTATAAACACAGTCTTCCGCAATTTTCAAATTTCAAGATCGCTCTCATGGCCCTGACTCCGAGCGCGCATAATTGCGCTCGATGACAAAATATTATTATTTTACAAGCGTGATATAACACGCTTGGCGATTTTCTTTATCACAAGCCCTGTACATATATATATATATATATATATATATATATATATATATATATATATATATATATATATATATATATATATATATATATATATATATATATATATATACACATATACAGATATACACTGCCGCTCACGGAAGTTAGGACAAAAATTTTTTTTTCAAAACAATATTAAAATGTAATTACGCTATAAAATTATTTACTTATATTAGTAAAATTTATGTTTATATAAAAATAAATCAAGTTAAATAAAATTTGTATCAAAAAAATTCTAAATTAAGTTATTTTAATGTAAATATATTAAAATAACTAACATTTAAAATAACATAAATTGTACTCACAAGTAAAAGTCTTATCATTTTAAATAAATAAACAGAGAACGCAGAAACATATTAAAGGTCACGTATGAACCTGTATTTTACATTACCAACTCAAACCTTTTAAGTTTGTCATTTAACAAGTATTTCTATTGTTTACTGTGTTTTTGCAGATATTTTGTGTATTTTGTGTTAGTGTTTTAAAAATTTCAAGTGCAGAAGTTCAAAAGTAAAATTAAAAATTTTTTTTTTTAGTGTAAATTCAAAATATTGAAAAAAATATGCCTAAAGGTAAGCCAATAAAAGTATTGAAAAAAGGACAGCAATACTCAATTTGCTTCAAGAAGGCTATACAGTTAGAAAAATAGCTGAAAAATTAAATCTGAGTAAATCAACAGTTAGCTATACGATTCGTCGATATCAAGAATCTGGAAGTTTGGAAGACAGAAATCGTCCAGGTCCTTCTCGCATAACAACAAAAACTGATGACCGATGTATAAAAATCATCAGTAAGCATAATCGAATGTTAACTGCTCCACAAATAACAGCTATTTTCAACTGTGATCGAGAAAAAAAAGTTTCTGTCAGTACAATCAAACGAAGATTGCAAAAAGCTAATTTGCATGGTCGTGTTGCTATCCGAAAACCATATCTACGAAAAGTTAATCGACAGAAGAGATTCCGTTGGGCACAGCTCCACAAAAATTGGACGATGGATGAATGGAAACAAGTACTCTGGACCGATGAGTCAAAATTTGAAGTTTTCGGAAATAAGCGAAGAAATAACGTTAGAAGATCTGCTGAAGAAAAAATGCTAACTCAATGTCTGGTTCCAACAGTAAAATATGGTGAAGGCTCTGTGATAGTTTGGGGTTGTTTCTCTCTGGATGGAGTGGGATATTTGCATAAAATCGATTGTATAATGAGAGCAGAACATTATAGAGATATTCGGGAAACAAGTGCAATCCCTTCGGGACTTCAATTAATCAGAGATAATTTTATTCTGATGCATGATAATGTCCCTAAACATACTGCATTATTATGTAGAAATTATTTAGAATCAAAAAAAGCTGAAAATGTATTACGTGTAATGACCTGGCCTCCCCAAAGCCCAGACCTCAACCCCATTGAGTTACTATGGGATGAACTGGATAGAAAAATTAGAACTGTATGTCCAACATCAAAATCTCATTTATGGAATATTATAGAACAGGAATGGAATAATATTCAAAAAGAAACAATTAGAAAATTAATTGAAAGAATGCCGAGAATAGTTAAAGCAGTTATTAAATCAAAGGGTGGTTTTTTTGATGAAAAAAAAATTTAATTATTATAATGGTTTTTGTACATTTTTATTACATAAAACTGACTAATAATATATTTTATATTGAAAATGTATAAAAAATATAATTTTTATTAATATAAATTAAAAACTCTATAACGTAATTATATATTAATTTTGCTTTTTCGAAAAAATCTCCACTGTCCTAACTTCCGTGAGTGGCAGTGTATATGTAAAAACTATTGAAGAATCATTTAACAACATTATTTTATTTAAATAATAAACAATAACATTTTTTTGTATAAAAATTTAATGAATGCTTTCTAGTCTATTCCGTAAGTGCACATTCCGAAACGCTCCTTCCGTAAGGAACTGCTTCGCAATTATTCTTTCGAAATGATTTGTTTTGCAGGTTTCTTTTCGTAAAGGGTTATTATGGAATCATTATTTATTTTTTTGGTGTAATGCATAACGGAAGGGAAATTTGCGTATGTATAACTTCTGCAATAGCAACTTGAAATACGGAAGATAAAAATTCAAAATTTTAACTTTTTAATTGTTAACGTTGAAAAGTAAACGACTTACATTTGTAGGAACTATTGCAACATGACGAAACATTCCATTTTCTTTTGTGCCCTTTTTAGGAAGCATAGTTATGTAAAAATTACCATTTTTGGAAAATAAAGGAGTTTGGTACTAAAAAATAACAAAATATCAAAACATTAAAAAAAATGTTAAAAAGTAGGTATAAAATTTCAATATTTTTTAAAAATACCTAAATATATAAGTAAATATATAAGTATAAGTAAATAATTTTAAAATGTTGAACAAATATTAGACAAGCTAAAAACTAATAAACTAGAATTTTAGAAAAAAATAAAATTTACAAATAAGTAAAAAAAAATCTTTCACAACTAGAGTTTTTTTGTTGTTGTTGTTGTATTTAAGTTCTTTTCAAAGTTTTATTTTCTATTTAAGTCAGGTACATATATGATCACTAAACACTCGTAACAAGATTATTACGGCTGACTTGACTAATTTTTTTTGTATATGTATTCTTTTATATATATATATATATATATATATATATATATATATATATATATATATATATATATATATATATATATATATATATATATATTCTTATATATATATATATATATATATATATATATATATATATATATATATATATATATATATATATATATATATATATATATATATATATATATATATATATATATATATATATATATATATATACTCTCATAGTTGTCCGGTACTCTCATGGTCGTCCGGTGGCACGGGACGACTTGTTTTCTCAGAGGGCAATTGAAATTTGCTTGTCAGTAGCCCAGCAGGACAACCAGACAGTTTGCTTCTTACTAAAGTGTGTTTATTAATAAAACAATATTTTGGTCTATAAAGATTTTATTCCTTGCGATTATTTAAAAGAAAACTTTGAAAAGCATTTAAAGTAGTATACACTTCATTAAACAATGAGTACACTACAGTGCGTTATATAATTTGACCAAACTTAATAAAAAGAAGCCAACACGCAATTTAATATTTTGAAGTGCAACTGTATTGTTTTTGTAAACATTGTTGTTGCATTTTGAAGCACGATTTAAAATGAGTTTTAAAATTACAATTTCTTTTATTTCCAAATGCTCTTGTATCATTTTTTAAATCTTATAATTGCATTTTGAATCATGTGAATGGGCAGTTAAATCATTAATAACTTTGATAACACTTCTTTTGTTTTTCATTAATAAAAAATTTTATTTTTTAATTCGTCAAACAAAATTAACAAAATAAAAAACATTATTAAGGTGCACGTGAAAAATTATTATTAGAACGCAATGAATGATAGAAGTGGAAATTCTTTTTTTCTAAAAAAAAAAAAAGTCTTAGTATAATGGAAAATGTTCAAAACATTAAAAACATGTTTTAAACATTCAACTAAATTAAACTTGATTGAAGATTGAGAGAGAATAATATTTTTCTATATATAAAAAGTTTCTTTGCAGTTTTGGCTTTCAACATTTTTGCTTCATGTAATGAAACTTTTGTTAAGATTGACAAAAACAAACGATACAGATATTGACTAGGAGAAAAAATTACAACACATCTTTAATTAATTTAATTAATAAATTAACTAATTTACTTTGAAATCAACCATTTCTTATTAGATATTTAAGCAGGCATTTAAATTTTTTTTCTTCATTATTTTCACCAAAAAAAAATAATACAAAAAAAAACTTTTACACCAGTTAACTGATTATCATTGTGGACAACTCAAATGAAAAACAAAAACTATTTTAGTCGCCCACAGAACAACTGGGAAAAAACCATAGGGTGCACCGCTGTATATATATATATATATATATATATATATATATATATATATATATATATATATATATATATATATACATAAACATATCTTTCCATACCTCGTCTAGTATAAAACAACATTGATGAGGTTATGATGAAAGAGCTGTGGAATGTTAAGTACATACATCAACTGAGGGTTCGGGTTGGCATTATTTAGATATGAAAAAATTTCATTACAGCATAAAAAAAATTTTTTTTTCATTAATTTTCATTTTTTCTTCTGAAAAATGATTGGATTTAAGTCAGCACTTTTGAGCAACTGCAAGTGTGCAAAGTATATTAGAACAGTGCCAATCCTTATGCCCAATATATATAAACAGTATTGGCCATTAATAACAATCCATCATGCTATGTTAGTATGAATATAAGTTTGAAAATAAATATTTTATATACTAAATGTGATTTTTTCCTGAGTTTTTTTTTATTGAAATAAATCAAATAATTACAATATAAATTTATTATCAAATAATAAAAATTAAAAAAATTAAAAACTAATTAAAAGAAGTGTTCATTTGTATCAAAAAAAATATGTGGCCAATATAAACAAACCACAAAAATAAAATTAACAAACTTTAATAAAAAAGTAACAAAACATAAAAAATAAAAAAATTAATATTTTGTTGACAATCCTTTTGCTTTTAAGCATTCATTGATATATTTCGGCATGGAGTACACTAAATTCTAAGTAATCTCATTTGGAGCACTATTCAGTAATTTTGTTACTAATTCTTTAAGCTGGTCCAGATCTGTTATTACAATTTTACCAAGATTGTGGTTTAACCCAGACCACAAATTCTCTATGTAATTAAGATCTGGACTATTGACAGGCCAAGACATGGTTTTAATGTTGTTTTCTTCAAACAATTGCTTGCAAATCTTAGCAGTATGGAGCATTATCTTGTTGGAAGATTCCAATGTCTTTTGGAAAAATGTCAATAGAAGGCATTAAATAATTATCCAATATGTCTAAATATCTTTAGACATATTGGATAATTAAACTATGAAGGTGTCAACTGACACCTTTATAGTTCATGCAGGTCCAGATGCCTATACTACCACTACCATGTTTTGCTCTATATGTAGAACAATTAGGATCCATTTTTCATGTGGTTTTCTTCTCAGAATTCTTTGTTTTTTTTTTAATGCATTGTCTGTGTAATAAAAATTAACCATACATGACCATGGTATTAAATATGACCAATCATACTTGACAATCATATTAAACATGACCTATCATACTTGACCAACATTAAACATGACCAATCATACTTAAACATTATATTAAATATGACAATCATCAGTAGGTTCATCAGCAAGAATCTTCCTGATGAACCTACTGATGGTGAAACACAGTGTAGAAGAAATCAAAAATTAGATAAGTGTTTTTACTAATTTATATATATACAGCTTTGGCCAAAAGTTTGGAACACCCTTGCATTTTGGGCGTTTTTGCCATTTTCAGCGTTTATAGACTATGCCGCAATGACTAATTTGCACTAATTAGTGTCAGTTGTTGAAAAATAGAAGACAAGCTACAGAATGAGCGCTATTTCCTATTTTACGCTTGAATACAAAGATATTTATAGCTTATACAATCAATGTACCATTGAATTCAGTATCAGCCGTTGTTCATTATGAGAGACACACAACCAATCATGTGTAAAGCTAGAAAATTTTTAATGCAGTGTCTAACTTGTTTACGTTCTTAGATTGATTCACGTGCATGTGTAGACATCTGCTAACACGCTTTACAGGTTAGAAATTTCTATTTTTGGACTCTAAATACGACTTTATTTTACGTCCATATTTTGGAATCATTTCAAACAGGTAGAAATTATAAATTATATTTGTGAAGGAGTAAAGGTTGATTTTTATGTTCAATTGTTTTAAAAACCTTGTTTTACTTAGTAGTTAATTAAATATTAGTAAATATTAACAATTCGCGATTTTGTTCTGGGTGTGTTTGCAGATATTTTCTAATGGCACGTGGAAAGGAGTTGTCAGTTGCGAAACATGCGCAAATTATGGTGCTCCACCAGCAAAACTTCTCTAAAAAGAGAATTTCAGCCATTTTGGGGGTGTCCCCATCGGCAGTCATGAAAGGGATTGCTAGAGCAACAGAGTTGGGTACACTGGATTCACACAAAAGATCTGGAAGACCACCTGTAACTTCATTATCAGCTGATCGTCTCATCCGAAGGGCCTGTATTGCTCATCCCACGTGGTCCTCCTCAGCGATATCATCATCAATGTCGGACCCACCAAGTTCCCGAACAATCAGGAGGCGATTGGTAAACGATTTCAATCTGGTGCTATCGTGCTGCAAAAAAAGCCAAGTTGACTGCTAAAAACATCAAAGACCGATTGGCCTTCTGCAGGAAGTACTGGCACAGGGTGGCAGAAAACTGGAGGAATGTGATGCTTTCGGACGAAGCTACCTTCACTCAGTTTCAATCAAAGTCATGTCGTGTTAGGAGACCACCAAATCAACGTTTCAATGCCAGAACCGCAGCACTAAAGCTTACCCAAACCATGACTTACGGTCATGGTTTGGGCAAGCTTTAGTGCTGCGGTCAGGGGAGGTATCTGGTTCATGCCACAAAATACAACGATCAATGGTCAGGTAACCTTAGTATCCTACAAGAGAAACTTCCCCATCATATGGGGATACTCAATTGCACCACATTTCAGCATGATGGTGCTCCCTGCCATCAAACAAGGGCAGTGAGTAGTTGGCTTCGGGATTCTGGGATTGAAGTCTTAGGTCCATAGCCTGGATTAAGCCCAGACCTCAATCCCATTGAAAATATGTGGACCTTAATTAAACAAAAGGTTGCTGAGCAAGCACCGATGTCAGAAAAGGATCTAATAGAGGTTATAAAGCGTGTATGGGTGACAGAAGTGAGTCAGCAGTATTGTGAGAAATTGGCGACCTCGATGCCCAGACGTATAGAAGCTGTTCTGAAGAGTCGAGGACAATATACAAAATACTAACTGTGGATTTTTAATGACCTACTGACTGTAGATTAATTTCGTACTGTTATGGTAGTTTTATAAAATATATGTTGCTATGTTATTACACAAAATGTGTCGTTTCCTTCAAAAATGCAAGGGTGTTCTTTGCATTTTTGAAGGAAACGACAATTAATAATTTGTTATTAGAAATTTTTGCTTGATTATGGCTACCATAATCAAGCAAATGTTTCTAATGTTACAAAATTTTTTTTTTTGTAACATTAGAAACAGTTTAAAATTAACTGACGTTAGCAAGTGAATGGCTTCTTTCTTGGTTAAAAATGGAATCCAAAATTTTTTTTTTTGTACGAACAACACTCTGCGATCGAAACTGAAAGCTAAAACAGAACTCTAAACTTCCTCCATTTAACCATAATACATAACAACAAAGGAAAATACGAGTTTAAAGTTTATAGAAAGGAAGCCATTACTAATATCCAAATTAAACCTCACTCAAATCATAACCCTAAGATTTTAAACACAATATTCAAAGGTTATGTTCACAGGGCTTATTCTACAAGCAGTAATTTATATTTACAAGATGAGATTAATTTCTTTATTAAAATGTTTAATAAAAATGGGTTCAATATATGCCAACTTAAACGGATTGTAAACTTAATTGGAAATAAATGGTCCCTTTAAGAACATTACTAACGTCAAAAAACAAAACTAAACTGCCACATAATAGTCAACCCGGAACTTATTTCATTGAATGCAAATGCTCATATAGATACGTAGGCAAAACTAAACTTCAAATTAGGAATCGAACTCAGCAACATCTAAAAAGTTTAAACAAGGGGAAACATTATCAGTCTGCAATAGCCACCCATAATAAGTTTTGCACACAAGAAATAAAGTGGGAAAACGTAAAAACATTTAAGTTGAAACAAAAAAATTTGATCAAAAAGTGTGCAAAGCTCTTGAAATACAGAGGTTCCAATGTTTACCTTTACAAGGCGAAATTAATTTAGATAACTTAAGAAATTAATTTAGATAACAAGCAGTTTGTGGAAACTAAATTTTGGACTCGGCTTTTTACATTTTTACATTAGCAAGAAAGCAGCCATTCAACTGCTGACGTCAGTTAATTTTAAACTGTTTCTAACGTTACAAAAAAATTTTTTACGAGCTGATGATGCTGGTAACCATAATCCAGCAAAAATTTCTAATAACAAATTATTAATTGTATTAAGAGAATTCGTTTTAATTGATGTTTTCTTACTAATATAACATATACTCATATACGTGATGTCAACACTAAAGATGTATGTGTATATATATATATATATATATATATATATATATATATATATATATATATATATATATATATATATATATATATTTATACATCTTCGCTTCCAACAAGACTGCAAGCAGCCACTAATTAAAGATGGAAGTTACTGAAAGAGAAAAGATGAAGATTGTAGAGCAAGATAACGATTGACGGATGACTTAAAAGATTACAAATTATATGAATCAGGAAAGCAAGATGAAGGAAGCAAATTCCGAAGAGCTGATGTTCGAGGAAAAAAACTAGATGAATAAGCATTTTTGGAGCACTTAGGAACAGTCACAGAAAAAGGATGACACTTAATTGAATGAGGAGTAACACGAGAATGAATTTTAGTAGATGGCACAAGAGACGCTAGCTCTTTAGAGCAGTGCCCATTATAGTATTTGTAGAAAAGAGAAAGAGAAGCAACATTACGACGATGTGATAATGGTTGGAGGTTGGCTGCAAGAGCAGGTCCAACTATGTTTACAATGCGTTTATGCACCTTGTCTAAAAGAGGAAGGGCATCATTAGAGGATCCGCCCCAGATATGGCAACAGTATTCCATACAAGGCCATACAAAAAAATCTGATTTGAGATTTATAGAGATAGAGAATAGAATCTAAAATAAGAAAGTGACGAGCTCGATAAAGAGATGCAACCTTAGCAGATGCTAATTTTGCAACGGATTTGATATATGGTTTCCAAGAAAGATCGGAAGTAAGAGTTAATCCTAGAAGATGAAGAGTAGGTGAATCATCGAGTACATTACCATTCATAAATATAGGAAGATCTAAATTATTGTGATAACGATTGGCTGAAAAAAATTGAGTTTTATCTGAATTAAAGTTCACCAGCCACTGTGAGCCCCATGCTGTAGCAGAAGTGAGATCCTTTTCAAGCTCAAATACCCCCTCCAAGCAATCAGAGGGTGTTGTTTTCTTATCACGACAAGAATAAATGGTAGTATCATCAGCAAACAATGCCACCTTAGATGTGAGAATATCTGGAAGATCGTTAATGTAAATTAAAAAGAGTATAGGGCCAAGGATAGAACCTTGAGAAACCCCTGAAGTTACAGAATAAGAAGAAGAGTGTTGTCCATCGAGGACAACTTTTATGCTACGATTGGAAAGGAAGGATTCAATGATCTTAAAAATGTTGCCGGATACACCATAAGAAGAAAGCTTATGGAGAAGACCAGCATGCCAAACTTTATCAAAAGCTTTTGAAATGTCAAGAGCGATGGCCTTAACCTCTCCACCTTCATCTAATGCACGATAAAACCTGTCAGTTATTACTGTTAGTAAATCAGCTGTAGAACGAGAAGATCGAAATCCATATTGATGGTCAGAAAGTAAGTTATTAGATTCAAGATGAGAAATTAGGTGTTTGTTAATTAAAGATTCAAAAACCTTGCTAATGATAGGAAGAAGACTTATGGGACGGTAGTTAGACAAACCAGATCGCTCTACACAATTTTTGAAGATAGGGATAACAAATGCCGCTTTCCAGCAGGCTGGAAAACAAGACTCTGATAAGCACTTGTTGAATAGTTTTGAGAGTATAGATAACAGCTCCGGAGAACACTTCTGCAAGACAATAACAGGTATGTTGTCCGGGCCACAAGCTGTAGAAGAGTCTAGGCAGGAAATCACTTTAGATACAGATGCTGGAGTGATATAAATGTTAAGCAATGGATCAACCTGTTTGTTGGCAATATCAGGTAGAACGCAACTAGTGGAATCAAGAGATGATATTGCTGAAAAGTTTTTAGCAAACAATTCAGCTTTGCCTTTAGGTGAGGTGACAAAGTCTGAACCATACAAGAGAGGTGGAATTATAGATTCGCCCTTATTATTGATATTATTAAAGATTCTTCAGAAGTCACGAGAGCCTAATTTTTGAGAGGAGATACGAGATTTCATGACCTGAGAATAGCTAGTTTTGGCGTTAGACAAAACCTTTTTACAATTGTTTCTAGCACTAATTAACAGACATCTGTTTTCTGGAGAATTGTTTTGCTGATAAATATGGAAGTAACGGTTTCGATTGGCAATCGCAGCAGCACAGTGTGAGGAAAATCATGGAGGAGAGTGAGGCTTGACCTGGAATCGTCGAGAGGGAATAAAAGATTCCATGCCAGCCTGAATCCACGAAGTTATGTAAGAAGCACATTTGTCGACAGGAAGACGAAAGATTTCTACCCAAGGGCCATCACGAAGAAAATCACGGAAAGAATCCCAGTCAGCTTTACTGTAGTTGTAGGAGGTTCGATAATAGGGGGATTCAGGTGATGAAGAAGAATGAGATATTAGTTTAAGAGAGATCAAACTGTGATCAGAAGAACCTAAAGGTGAATGTGGAGAAACTGAGCACTGACTAGGATATATATATATATATATATATATATATATATATATATATATATATATATATATATATATATATATATATATATATATAATATATAACTTATATATACATATATATATATATATATATATATATATATATATATATATATATATATATATATATATATATATATATATATATATATGTATATAATACAAATTTATATAATATGTATATAAATTTAGAAGCAGAGTATGTTTATTAAAAATTTATGATTTTATTTTAGGTCAAACAACCATATCTCTTGAAATGGCTCGTAACCTTAAATCCAAAAATCTAGACTGTAAACCAGGATGGAAATTTTGTATTCAGTTTTTGTCAAATTGTGATGAAGTTTCTGATAATGAAATGGAGTGTGAAATTGATAGTGTGTATTATTTGTTAAAGGTAAATCTTGTAATAAACAACAGTTAGACTACTCTTTAATATCAATAAAATTAAATAACTTAAGTGTAGCCTCAACTTTTTCCAGTCATCCTACAGATAAAAAAAAAGCAAATGATCTTGATCATTTGACAATTTTAATGAAAGAAAAACTTAAAGTTGAACCATTTAAAAAAAAAATTCAAATATTACCACTTACACCTGAATCTTGGTCTAGAAAACACGCTTGAGAATATTTTAAAGTTTCTGAACAATATGCTAGGAACAATATGAAGTTTCTGAACAATATGCTAGGAAACTTAAAAGTGAAAATGGAATTCTTGCTACAGCTGATAAGAAAATAGGCTAAAAAATATCTGGCTTTCTTACAGCTTTGGTTCAAGATTTTTTTCAACAAGATGAACATTCTAGAACTTTGCCTGGTAAAAAAGATTGTGTTAAGGTTAAAAGTGGTCCTTCACAACAAAAAGATTATTGTTGTGCAACCTTCATGAGCTTTATATTAATTTTAAAATAAAATACTCTAATTTTAAAATAGGATTTCAAAGTTTTGTAGTTTGAGCCCAAAATGGTGTATTAGTGTGGGACCAAACGGTACACAATGTGTATGTGTTTGTATTCACCATTAAAACTCAATATTGCTTGTAAATGCTGTCCAATGGAATGCTACATACAAAGATTTAATGTCAAAATTTGTATGTGATGCAAGCAATAATGAATACATGGTTCATAGATGTGCCAAATGTCCAGGTTATGATAACTTAAAGGCAATTTTAGATGAGGAATTAATTGAGATTGATAAAGAAGAAGAAATGCAATTTAATCAAAAGTACTGATAGATCACAACTAATTACTTAGACAGTTAACTTGTTTGAATATTAAGAACTAGTTGTTTCTTACATTAATCAACTAACTTCACATTCATATATTGCTAAATGCCAAACTCGCTATTTGAAAGAGCTAAAAAATAATTTACATACCAATTTCAAAATTTGAAATTAGTTTTAAAAGAACAAGCAAACACCAATGTGTTGACAGACTTATACTGTCAAAAGCAGTAATGTCTGATGCTGCAATTGTACCCAATCTAAATGATTTTGTTGCATGCAAGTGCAATTCCTTTTGGTGGATAGGCATGGTTACAAAAATAGATATTACTACAAACGATATTTAAATTAAGTTTATGCACCCTCACGGTCCTTCTCAAAACTTCATTTGGCCACAGAGAGATAATAACTGTTGGGTACCATTGTCAAGATTGGTTGCAGTAATCAAAGACCCGACAACAAAATCAAGGCCAACTTATAACATTAATGTGAATGATTATAACACTATAATTAATAAATCTTAATTTTTTTGAGTTCTTTAATTTTTAAATTTTGTATATTACTTTTGTATCTTGAACTTCTTTCTAAGTGCTGTATTTGTTTTGGAGTCTTTGCTTTTTAAGTTTATTTGTCTTAGTTTGATAAATATGAAACTAATGTTTTAAAAGTAATAAATTTAAGTATATTTGAAGATGTTTTTATTTCTGTATTAAGACCGCAATCTGATTCTTTGTAATAACTTTAACTAAACTATTTAATACAACTTCTGAAAAAAAACTAAATTTGCTATATACATTTGCATTTATATAATTCTCTTGCTTTGAAACTATAATTTTTTAGGATCAGATTCTATAAAATTATAAAGAAAACAGAAACAGCTAGTCAACAACAACTAAAAGAACAGTTTGATGTAGCCAAAACTGTTTCAGTTACAAAACCGTCAAATTACCACCTTTTTTTTCTCGTTTAATTTATCAAAATACCTGTTTTTTAAGCAACAAATTTAAGTAGATTTGACCATTTTTTATTTCTGTTTTAGAAAAGACCCCTCTCCAATTCTTTGTAATAACTATAACTTAACTATTCAGGACAACTTCTTAAGAAAAAAAAAATCGACCTACATCAGCATTTTTGTGATTGGACTTGCCCTAGTAAAATTGTGGTAAATGTTCAAATTTTAGGTGCTATGTTCGTTTTTAAATATTTCAAGTTGTTTCATTGGATTCATTGGCCCGAAATATGTAAAGGTACAAATTTTCAGCTTTCTAACACACATATAACAAAAACTAGGACCACAACCATTTTTAAAAATGATGGATTTTTGTTGGTTGGAGGCAAACTTAAAAAAGCTAGATCTTAGAAACCGATTGAAATTAGTTGATAAAATTTTCAGGATGTTCATAATTAGCTAAATCTTTAAGTGGTTTAAAAATCAGAAAAATCTGAGACTTAGAGTTGCATGCCCTGGATGTTTTCACACGTAATCGCCCTATTATGATTTTACATTTTGTTCAGTGTGTGTGTGTAGAACAGGTCAGTGTTTTCTAAAGGATTTAATGCTATCAGCCAATGCATTCCATCTGACTTTACATCTTAAGGCATAAGTTGTAACCCACTTGATCTTTGATATTTATAATTACTTGAAAAAGATTAAAATAAATCTAAAATGCTTCTAAATGAACGATTAATTGATCAAATGATTGAATGAACTACCTCTTGAATACTTTCCAATTAATAACATTTTTAAAATATTTGCTACATTATCAGTAATTACATTGCAAACTTTATAACCAAATTGTTTTTTGCATTTATGAACACAGGCTTGAAAATTACATCAACCAAATAGTATGAGAATTTATTGATTGTATCTACGAGTTACCTGAACTTGTTGTTGTTATTGTTGCACTAACTACAGATTCATTCTGGGCATTCTTGACTTTATTCACCCATCAATACTCATAGTTATAGATTTATAATGAAACAAACTTAAACAGCTGGTTAGTCTGTTCTTGTGAATAGTATTTAGCATTGCATCCTGAAACATTGTGTCTAGTCTAAGATAATGAATGCTGGATCTTTTTGATTCTACTCATGCTTGTGCCTCCTAAGCAGTAGCTATGCAACTTTTTCTGTTATTTCCTAATCAGGGTATAGCCTTAAAACACAGTTTAATAATTCTGAGGCTCTAAGTAACGATTCTTGAAGATCTCAGAAAGTTTGAATCTATCAGCAGCTTTAAAATATCAAAGTATTAACTGAGCCATATTGCACATGGAAACTGTCCCTGTTAGTGTTTTTAATGTGTATTGGCCACATGAGGAACCCTTTGTTACAACTTTGGGGTGATTAGCAGGAACAAAGCAACTACATAGCAACTACATAGCTTTGCAACCACTAAGCAAGTAACCACTTAACTTATTACTTAGGATTTTATATTCATTTATATTTATTAGGGTTTAATATTCATTTATATTTATTGGTTAATGCTTAGCATTTTATACTCATCTATAATTGAGTCGCGAATTGATATAAAACAAAAGTAAAGTTAAAAAAACTTTTTTTAATGTTAATCAAAAAACAACCATTACCCCCAAATTAATTTAATCAGTTGTTTACATATTTATTGTTTACAAATATTGATAGTCTTTGATGTAACATTTCATCTGTTAAGTCTTTTGCAAAGTTTACCTACCAACTTGTACCAACTTACAACTTACCAACTTGATCTTTGTAAAACTAATTGACTAGACTAGTTGATGGCTATTATTCTTTTATTTTCAAAGACTCCAATTATGACTTTCAAAGACTACACATGCTTAGCTGAGGCATATACTGATATATCAATTTATCTATTTGTTGTGAAATCAAGTATGAATTTTCTAACTGCACTTTATTATGCTTTTGCATCTTTTCAATCAATCTTCTTTTGTTTTGTTCACTTGCACTTAACCAACTTAAGTAAGTTATAACATCAAAAAGTGTACAAGACTGTTCATTTTTTGATGTAATAACTTATCAAAATGATAGATCCCTTCCTTTTTATCCATGTCAATAATGTTGTTAATAATGGATTTAGGGTTCATCATACTGAATGGCTTGGCACTAGTAACACTGACCTTACTGGATCTAAAGCTCAAAACTTTTATCTTTTTCAATCTTTTACACAGAGCTAAAATTGTGACTTATTTTTCAGACAACTTTAATCACTTACCTTCATTTCTTAATATATATCTTGTCTCTGACTCTACATAGTGCTCAGTTCCTCCTAGTTTTTCTTTACTTCAAAGGCAAGCCTAACATTCCATTCCTTATAAATAAGTCTGATCTTATTAGGTCTCACAAGGTTAAGGCAAAACTGCTTGTAAAGAACTTTTCCTCTAATATAACTTTTGAATGTAATGACCACACTCTTTCTGTCACCCCAAAGAAGTTGGTTAACTTAGTGTTGGATGTCCAAATAACTCCTGCTTCTGTTGTTTAACTTATTTTTTACTTGAAACCTTCTACAGCATGAGGTCCGGACAACATTTCTGTCACAGCCTTACAAAACGTTTTTTTGAAACTGTCTTCATAACTCTAAACAACTTAACAAGTGCATAGCTAAATATTAAACCCCACCTGTGGAAAATGACATGCTGGTCTTCTTCATAAGCTTACTTTATATAGTGTGTTCTCAGAAAGCTTTTTAAATTATTGAATCATTTATTTCTAACCACAGTATTAAATTTATTGATAAAAAACATTTTTACCTATAAAAAACTTCTTCCTTGGGGTCCTGTGCTGTTGCTATATTAATGATCTTCCTAATACTTTTAAGAAGCTCTATTTGCTGATGACACAACTACATACTCCAGTATAGTAGCTCTATTTGCTGATGAGACATATATAGATACAATAAGGCCATACACACAACTACATACTAAAGTCTTGATAAAAAAAGTCATCAATTTTTGATTGCTTAGAACAGACAGTTGGTCTTAAATCTGGTCTTATTTCTGTGACAGCTAGGGGCTCACAGAATTTTAACCCAAGCTAAACTCAGTTGTTTACTGCAAATTATCACAACTATTATTATTGATAAATGATTATTCTTATATTGATACATAGATACATGGCAATACTAAGTCCTCTACTTCGCATTATTTTAAATTATCCTTTACTACAGACCTATTAAAAAATCTATTCAATTCATTGCAAAGTTAGCATTATAATATATATATAATAGATATTCTCTTATATAATATATAATAGGTATTCTCTTTTTATCATACTCTCTGTTTTCTTAGCCGTTATTTTATGTCTATCTCTATAAATCTCATGTTTGACTATGTATACAATATTTTTGTAATATTTTGACTGGTTTTTCTAATGAGGCTCCCTTTTTTAGACAACATCAATTTATAAAATGCCTTTTAATCGTTGATGGATCTGCTCTTGATGCCAAGCTTGAGTCTCTTATAAGATTTCTTATTTTTTCTCTTTTCTACAAATAATATCATGGTTGTTGCTCAAGTGAGATCAACTTATATATTATTATAAAAAATCTGTAAGATGGAGATCTTACAGATTTTTTATTCAAACAAGTCCTTTTACTGTCTTTTTCATTCAACTAAGTCCTTTAACTGTTCCTTTATGCTCAAAAAACTTTTAACTAGTTTTTTTCCTCTAACATTGGTGCTTTAAAATTTTCTCATGTTTTGATTGACTCTATACAATTTACAGTTTTTAAAGTCAACTTCTTCCTATTTTTTGCCTTTTTTTTCAACTTTTTTTCTTTTTCTTTTAAATCTCAACTTAACTATTGACTGCTTGCAGCCTTGTTGGGAGTGAATTTCTTTGGAAAAGAAAAAAAAGTTTTATTGAATTTTGTACTAAAATATACTTTTTTTATGTTAATTTACCTCCCCAAGGCCGAGAAGACCACTACAGACAAGGAGGCTACTTAATTGTAGTTATAACACTCTCTCAACTCTATAACTCCAAAACACAAACCTTGAAGAACAAGGCCGCTGCACGCAGAAACAAGTTGAACTTATGTAATTAGATTTCTTAGATATTGAGAAGTCATGCATACTTTGTAGGGTAGTGATTTTTAAATCTGATTTAAATTTAAAAAATCAAACAAATTTATGTTTTGCTACAGCAGTTCTGCAAATAAAGATAAACTTTGTTATAGAGTTTTGAGATTTAGTAGTAAATTGCTTAAAACAATATACACCTAATTTGTTACATCTAATATACTATATAACATACACCTAACACACCTATAATATACACCTAATTTGTTTGACTGTAAATTTAATTCACTGTGTCTGTGTAGTCTTCACTTTTCAAAACTAGCACAGTATTTTTTAGTTAAAAACATTTAGTATATGTTGCTTGTTTAAACTAGAATTTTATAAATGTGTTTAGCAACCTCTCTCCTAATCTTCTCTCAATACTTCAACTCTGAAGCTTTGATAAACAAATACGCTCTATAGAAAAACAGTTTAGATGTGGTACTATTAAGGGGTTCAAACCTTTTGCTTACAAAACAACTACACATTGATTACAAAACAACTACAAATTGTGAATAATAGTATTTCAATATTTTGTGAACAAAACTTCTTCGAGGCTTGCTTTTACAAAATTTTAAAAATTAAATAGTGCATATTAAACAAGAAAACTTATTAAAACATTAAAATAATAAAATCATAACTATAAATTAAATAAGTAATTAAAAGTTTGAAGATTTTAGAGTATATCTTTCTACTTACTGAATCATCTATCCAACCATTTTCAATTTGATTATCATAAACCTAAAAAAAATAAAAATAGTAGATATAATCAAATGATAAAAAATATAAATTTAAAAACTTCACTTTCAGTAAAAAAATTTTAAATGATCGTTTCCTTGAAACCAAGAAGATTCATAAAAACAAAATAAAGTAAAATTAGTATTATAACTATAAAAGTTTATTTACACATATATTGTTGAGATTTATTTTACATTTTTTTAATTGAATATTCTTCAGTGTTAGCAATAAATTTTACTATTATTATTACTATTATTGTTATTATTATTATTGTTATTATTATTAATAAATTACTTACAAGTGATCCATTTCCACTAGTTGCTTGATATAACATACAAATTATTTTAGTCTGTTTTCTGTTCATCCATTGTACAAATAAATTACTTTCACCGTTCCAAGCTAATAACGAGTAGTAATAATCACTAGAATAAAAATCATTGATTCAAAAATAGTAAAAATAAATAATACACAAAATGTAAAAAATAAAATAACAATACTATAAGTTAACAAGCAATACTAAACTTTAGTTATGTTAATATAAAAAGTTAACAAAGTCTTTACACAAACTCTACAATTAATTTTAACATTAATTAAAAAAATGTAATTTAATATATATATATATATATATATATATATATATATATATATATATATATATATATATATATTTATATATATTTTATTAAACTTAAAAATTAAAAATATTTTTTAGCTTTATTAAAATATTTTTTATTTTTATTTTAAATATATAAACTGGCAAGTTAAATATTAATCTTTATTTCGACAAAAACTAAAAATTCTTTGTAAAAATAAAGAAAAGTTAAAAAATCATTTATTTACCTATTTTATTAAATTATAATTTACCTTTACCTAATCATAATCACCATAGTTACAGATTTTTTTTCAAAAACTGTTTTCATGTCTTTTCATAATTGGTTAAAACTTTTGATAAAAACTTCTGTAACTCTGGAAACTTATTTAAATTCTAATTAATTAGCTCAAGCCAGTAGCCTGATACAACTCTGATCGATATAGTCCAGATCTAGTAAAACACAAAACTTGACCACTACGGCTACTAGCTCAAAATATCTGTTCTTAAAAAGTTTATTCTCAAAGAACATTTAAAATAATTTGGAAAAATTTGTAGTAGTGAGAATTATATTTTTGAAAAAAAAAAAAAAATACATCTGAAAAACTACATAAAAGTTCATATATTTTACATATTTAGGTATTAGTACATAAAGATGAACTTAAAAAAATTTACCCAAAAACAAACTACCTGATATTGCTAAAATAAGGGGGTGTAATTGTGACATTTTTTAAACCAATCTTTTCTAAGTCAACTATAGTTATTTTTATTGACGGGTTCGGATATCCAGCCTAAAAAAACATTTTTAATTTATAAAAGAGTTTTTAAATCAACCAAAACCATGACGGTTAAGACAAAAACTTGCAATTGCAAAACAACAAACAACATGTTTAAGACAACAACTTGCAATTAAAAATTACTTCTGGCAGTCATTACAAAAAAACATAAAAATTTAGAAACAGCAATCACAAAAAAATAAAATTAAAATGTCATGTGTTTTTAAGTCACCATGTAAATTACTGTATAATTAAGGGATATCACCCCATTGTGAGTTTAAATAGTAGGACAAATCTAATAATTTAAAACTATTTTTGATTAGTAATTAACAATTAACCAATCCGACTTAATCTAAAAAGACCTTCTGTATGTTGCAATGCAATGAGGTTTAAAAAGAAACTTAAAATAGAACCACTAAAAAAAACACAGAAACTTAAAGATTTCTTATTTAAATTATTTTTTTAAAAGATTATTTATAAACTCATGGACAATTTTGAAAAACCTTACTTATTTTTAATTGATGAACAAGCTTAATGCATCTAAATAAAAACTAGTTTATATATTTTTATTACATTACATATTATAACATGTTTATTTTTATTTATATTACATATTATATCATGTTTATTTTTATTTATATTACATATTATATCATGTTTATTTTTATTTATATTACATATTATATCATGTTTATTTTTATTTATATTACATATTATAACATGTTTATTTTTATTTATATTACATATTATATCATGTTTATTTTTATTTATATTACATATTATATCATGTTTATTTTTATTTATATTACATATTATATCATGTTTATTTTTATTAATATTACATATTATATCATGTTTATTTTTATTTATATTACATATTATATCATGTTTATTTTTATTTATATTACATATTATATCATGTTTATTTTTATTTATATTACATATTATATCATGTTTATTTTTATTTATATTACATATTATAACATGTTTATTTTTATTTATATTACATATTATATCATGTTTATTTTTATTTATATTACATATTATATCATGTTTATTTTTATTTATATTACATATTCTATCATGCTTATTTTTATTTATATTACATATTATATCATGTTTATTTTTATTTATATTACATATTATATCATGTTTATTTTTATTTATATTACATATTATATCATGTTTATTTTTATTAATACTACATATTATATCATGTTTATTTTTATTTATATTACATATTATATCATGTTTATTTTTATTTATATTACATATTATATCATGTTTATTTTTATTTATATTACATATTATATCATGTTTATTTTTATTTATATTACATATTATATCATGTTTATTTTTATTTATATTACATATTATATCATGTTTATTTTTATTTATATTACATATTATATCATGTTTTTTTTTATTTATATTACATATTATATCATGTTTATTTTTATTTATATTACATATTATATCATGTTTATTTTTATTAATATTACATATTATATCATGTTTATTTTTATTTATATTACATATTCTATCATGTTTATTTTTATTTATATTACATATTATATCATGTTTATTTTTATTTATATTACATATTATATCATGTTTATTTTTATTTATATTACATATTATATCATGTTTATTTTTATTAATATTACATATTATATCATGTTTATTTTTATTTATATTACATATTATAACATGTTTATTTTTATTTATATTACATATTATATCATGTTTATTTTTATTTATATTACATATTATATCATGTTTATTTTTATTTATATTACATATTATATCATGTTTATTTTTATTTATATTACATATTATATCATGTTTATTTTTATTTATATTACATATTATATCATGTTTATTTTTATTAATATTACATATTCTATCATGTTTATTTTTATTTATATTACATATTATATCATGTTTATTTTTATTAATACTACATATTATATCATGTTTATTTTTATTTATATTACATATTATATCATGTTTATTTTTATTTATATTACATATTATATCATGTTTATTTTTATTTATATTACATATTATATCATGTTTGTTTTTATTACATTACATATTCTATCATGTTTATTTTTATTTATATTACATATTATATCATGTTTATTTTTATTTATATTACATATTATATCATGTTTTTTTTTATTTATATTACATATTATATCATGTTTATTTTTATTTATATTACATATTATATCATGTTTATTTTTATTAATATTACATATTATATCATGTTTATTTTTATTTATATTACATATTCTATCATGTTTATTTTTATTTATATTACATATTATATCATGTTTATTTTTATTTATATTACATATTATATCATGTTTATTTTTATTTATATTACATATTATATCATGTTTATTTTTATTAATATTACATATTATATCATGTTTATTTTTATTTATATTACATATTATATCATGTTTATTTTTATTTATATTACATATTATATCATGTTTATTTTTATTTATATTACATATTATATCATGTTTGTTTTTATTACATTACATATTCTATCATGTTTATTTTTATTTATATTACATATTATATCATGTTTATTTTTATTTATATTACATATTATATCATGTTTTTTTTTATTTATATTACATATTATATCATGTTTATTTTTATTTATATTACATATTATATCATGTTTATTTTTATTAATATTACATATTATATCATGTTTATTTTTATTTATATTACATATTCTATCATGTTTATTTTTATTTATATTACATATTATATCATGTTTATTTTTATTTATATTACATATTATATCATGTTTATTTTTATTTATATTACATATTATATCATGTTTATTTTTATTAATATTACATATTATATCATGTTTATTTTTATTTATATTACATATTCTATCATGTTTATTTTTATTTATATTACATATTATATCATGTTTATTTTTATTTATATTACATATTATATCATGTTTATTTTTATTTATATTACATATTATATCATGTTTATTTTTATTAATATTACATATTATATCATGTTTATTTTTATTTATATTACATATTATATCATGTTTATTTTTATTTATATTACATATTATATCATGTTTATTTTTATTTATATTACATATTATATCATGTTTGTTTTTATTACATTACATATTCTATCATGTTTATTTTTATTTATATTACATATTATATCATGTTTATTTTTATTTATATTACATATTATATCATGTTTTTTTTTATTTATATTACATATTATATCATGTTTATTTTTATTTATATTACATATTATATCATGTTTATTTTTATTAATATTACATATTATATCATGTTTATTTTTATTTATATTACATATTATAACATGTTTATTTTTATTTATATTACATATTATATCATGTTTATTTTTATTTATATTACATATTATATCATGTTTATTTTTATTTATATTACATATTATATCATGTTTATTTTTATTTATATTACATATTATAACATGTTTATTTTTATTTATATTACATATTATATCATGTTTATTTTTATTTATATTACATATTATATCATGTTTATTTTTATTTATATTACATATTATATCATGTTTATTTTTATTTATATTACATATTATATCATGTTTATTTTTATTTATATTACATATTATATCATGTTTATTTTTATTTATATTACATATTATATCATGTTTATTTTTATTTATATTACATATTATATCATGTTTATTTTTATTAATATTACATATTATATCATGTTTATTTTTATTTATATTACATATTCTATCATGTTTATTTTTATTTATATTACATATTATATCATGTTTATTTTTATTTATATTACATATTATATCATGTTTATTTTTATTTATATTACATATTATATCATGTTTATTTTTATTTATATTACATATTATATCATGTTTATTTTTATTTATATTACATATTATATCATGTTTATTTTTATTAATATTACATATTATATCATGTTTATTTTTATTTATATTACATATTATATCATGTTTTATTGTTAACAGACAAATGCAAAAATAAGCTTTTTATATGACAGGCATGAACTTGCAAATTTCTTTTTATTTGCAAGTTGTATTGTATACTTTCGTACTAAAAAATTTTTATGAATCTCCTATCCTTTTTTTATATTTTTTAATCTAGAAATTTGTTTTTATTATTTAACCATTATTATTTGTATTTGGAAGTTTTTATATTGTCTTCCTCTAGCATCCCTGAAACAAGTTGTTCCATGAATACTTCTGCACTTCTAGTTTTAGGTTATTTTCTTATTAATAATAAAAATGCACTATTGACATACATGCCCTAAACTTTTATGTCCTTAAACATTATTTTTGTTTTATGCAGCTGGTATTAAACCTGAATATGTAAACATTTCAATAAAAACAAGAAGATCAAGTAAGCTAAATAAACCAGTGATGCAAACAAAAATAATAACAGTATTTAAAAATAAAGCTAATAATTCAACACTTCACTGGGATGAGAAACTATCAATACAAATCTTTGGCTATAAGTTTGAGCATTTAACTGTTTTAGTAAGCAGTTTTACAATTTTAATAAAGACAAAATACTGTTAAAAAATCAACACAGTCCAGTGCAAGACTTGCCATTTGCAAGAGAACCTTAAAAGACTTTGAGGAATGAGATCTCAAAGCAAATACTGTTGCCCAGGTTTTTGATACAACAGCTTGTAACACAGGAGTTAAGAATAAAGCTGACACACTTTAAGAGGAAACGAATTGATTAAGAGTCTTATGGATTCTGACCCTTATTTGGACTCTGAGCATTTGGATGGCTTTTTGTCATTATACTTTAGAACTGATCCTGGAGTATTTTTTAATTCTTTATTAAAAAAAGAAAAAAAGCTGATGTTCATTAAGATTTCAAAGATTTTCAAAAGTAATGGAAATATATATGTGTATATATATATATATATATATATATATATATATATATGCATATATATATATATGTATATATATATATATGTATATATATATATATGTATATATATATTTATGTATATATATATTTATGTATATATATGTATATGTATATACATATATATATATATATATATATATATATATATATATATATATATATATATATATATATATATATATATATATATATATATATATATATATATATATATATATATATATAGTATTTTTGAATTCTTTATTAAAAAAAGAAAAAAAGCTGATGTTCATTAAGATTTCAAAGATTTTCAAAAATAATGGAAATATATATGTGTGTGTATATATATATATATATATATTATATATATATATATATATATATATATATATATATATATATATATATATATATATATTAGCGCTGTAACGACTTAAAAAACTTTTGACAGTCAATAAATCGAATAAAGTGTTTTTCAAGTTGACCAAAATCAGCTAATATATTTTTTAAAGTCAACTAAAAGTGGATTTAGTCAAAATATTTAAATAACTTTTTTTTTTTTTATAATCATTTAATGTGACAACATTAAAATGTATTTTTTATACGCTATGAAATAACTTAAAGAGAGTAAACAAAAAACTAGGTGGTAAGTAAAACTTCTATATCACATATTGCTGTTATAACAAGAGCATGTATTTAGGTTAACTTAAATCAAATAAACAAATGCAACAAAAAAGAAATTACAATAGTAAAGTAAAAAAAAAAACAATATGAACATTTTATATGTCTTGGTTTAACAAAACACATTGATCATATAAATCTGGTTTAAGTCTATTTTGCCGCTCTGTAATGATTTCTGGCGCACTTGAAAATAGCTCTTGCAAAGGTGGCGTTGATGAAGCAATTATACAAAAGAGCATCTTCACTATCTTTGACAAAATGTGAAATTAGCATAAATTAATTTTATAAAAATCAAGAAGACATTCGAATACTTTTATACTCATATTTAAACAATTTTGTTTTCTGTTGAAAATGAATCTTCTGATGACACTGTTTCATCGCATAACAAAATTTTTCTTTTTTTTTGATGGTAATCTTTGACTAGATGACAACTTTTGGCTAGACCAAACCTTGGTGTGGTCTAGCCAAAATCATGTATTGGCTCTAATAAATCAATTAGCCTGCAAATGGTTTCCAGTTTTCAGCGTTTTAATAACAAATCTTTATTACATTTGTTCTCTGGCTTGATTATAATGTCTTTGATTGATTTTCTAAGTTTAAAAACTGACTGCAACATTAAAAAGGTAGAATTCCACTGAGTAGATGCGTCTTGTTTTAATTTTTTAATTGAATATTTATCTTCTGAATTGTCAACTTTCATATTATTTGACTCAAAACAACTAACTAGCTGAGCAGAAAGCATAATACTATGTTTAAATAAGCCAACCAGTTTCCTAGATTTCTTTAAAATTATAAAGACACAATGGTTTTTTTCAGTTGATAGCTCATTCTCTTTTACAAGAACATCTTTAACAATTAAATTTAATATATGAAAAAAACAAGGTATGTACAATTTATTAATTTGATCTACTAGACAATGTTTGATATTTGCAGCAGTGTCACTACTTGTTTAAAGTGTTTTATCAATTATTTTCCATACATTTAGAATTAACTTGATTTGCTGCTTTAAATATCGGTTAGTATGAGCTTTTAGGCTATGTTTTAATACAATGCGAATCGATTACAAACAAAAATTTTGATCAACAAAATGTATAGTGGCGCCGTTGTATAAAAACGAAGCTTGTGATGCCCATCCATTTATTGTTAGATGGAAATATTCAGCTGGCAATTTGTACTTGTTATCAAACAAAGCAAGCACTTTAATAAAAAAAATTATAATCAACAATCAACAGCGGTTGACTTGTTTGAAAAAAAAAGTCAAACATAAATTCCTTTAAATCTCTATATTTCTGAAAAATGAACACTATAAGTGAGATTTTGCAAATGCTACTTAGATGATACATGACCAGTTGTTGTACATGGAAGTTTAGACTCTTTAATATTAATATAAAGGTTACTATACAAATGATTTGCCATTGAGCTGGTATTTTTATTGTATTTTAACTCATTGTCGCAAATTTTGTTTGTTATAATACCTTTATATTTACACATTGTTGAGTCATTGTTTTTTACAAAATAATTTCAGACTTTACTTTTATCAAAGTTTTTATTCAACATTTTGCTTCTACCATAAAAAAAAAGAATGAAAATTAAATCGATATTAAAGTTAGAAAAGTAAAAAAAAAAGTCATTGTTCTTTATTTTGTTTCTCTTGCATTTAGCCACATGGCTTTTAAGTACATATAACAAGAATTCCTTCATGCAGAAATAATGCCTGTACTAATCATTATTATTAGTCCATGGAAATTATTTCAATTGCAAATAATGTATGAAGTGAGTTAAATCTATCATTAAAAATGTCCATCAGGAATTATTGTTTAACAATCATTGCATAATATTGAATTTAGTTAAAATTAGAATACTTTTAGAGTTTCAATCTAATTTAATGAAAAATTTTTAAATCTCTATATCATTTTTCATAACAACTAAACTAAAAAAATTGCAAGGCTTAATTTTAATGGCGTAGTAAGGTGTAAGGGGTAGATCTGGTTAAACATTTTCTGTGGTTGTAGATTTATAAAAACTCTCATCTTTTTCACATCTTTAACTGATTACTTTATTATTTTATTTTAAACGAAAGCAATGAGTTACAATGAGGAAAAGAAAATATGAAGTGGTGGTATACAGTAAACTAAGAGTTAACGTGATATTCTGGTTGAATTAAAAAACTTGCTATGTATAATATTTTTATGCATGGCTCAATCATCATAAATACTTTATCGTTATAAAATAATCTTATATCTTTAACAATTGGTAAAATTAAATATTTTATAGTTAAATCAAGTGAAAAGATAAAGATAAAGATGTTAGAAACCAACTAAATCAATTTTTAATAGATCAGAATGAAACCCATAGTCTAATAAATTGACTATTCATTTTTAAGTTATTTATAGGTAGTTTTAAATAGGAATGTTAATAATAGTTTTAGTAGGCCATTCCTTGCTATAAAAAAACTGGGTAATATTTAAGCATTTTATATGCTGCAATCCTGCAGTCTTTGAAATATAGTAGAAAGAAATAAAGAAAATGGAGGAATGCTAGATTTTTAGTATTGTAGCTAATACTTCAGTATTTGTTAACAATTTCTGAAATATTGATGCAAATAACATTTGCATCAAGTTGCTTTAAGTTTGCGCAGTGACTTTTGTTTGCTTAGTCTGAAAGTTACAGGAGCTTTTATTTATTGAACAAAGCTTATTGTAATTGCCACGGAGTTCAACTATCTTATCAATTGCTCTACATTCAGTAACAGGATATTGGCTTTATTCTATTAATTGGGATATTGGTAGAATTCAGCAACTCTAAATTAATTTAGATATTTAAGTAATTAATATCTAAATATCTAAATTAATTTTAAATTGAAAGCGTTATTTCTTTAAATGTCTACTTTCTTTAGGATGGGGGTGGCACAAATATCTGGGATCTATTACAACCACTGATCACCTATAATAAAATTGAATTTAAAGAAACAACACTTTCAATTTAAAATAATTTAGATATTTAGATATTAAGTATCTAAATATCTAAGTTAATTCAGAGACCTTAATTTGAACCATAATGATGGTTTTTAAAAAGTTACTGCCCTTTTATTTGTGCCCCTATCAATTATAAAGATCAGATCAAGGAGAGGGCAACCAACCATATCTTTCTTTTTATTAAGAAATTACTTATAACAAGCCTTCCCAGGAAGCAAATGCGGCTATACATCTTGCTCATCCACATTTAAAGTATTTTTTTAGTTCGCACCTTTTAACTTATAAAACATTTCAATAATTCACGGCAAAAAGCTAAACTTATCTACCAAGTAAAAAAAAGAATCCTAAAAAAGGTTGCGAATTGAAACTTTATTTTTTCTTGTGACAAAGTAATTAATTAAGACAATTGAGACAATTTTACAATAAATATAAAATAAAAATATATAATTAGCAATACGACAATAATAAACAAACATTTGCTGCATTATCAAGTTTATTTATTTAACATTTAATTAAAATTTAGAGAATGCAACCTTGTTACCAATTGTAACCAATTGAGACAACGTAACTTTAAAATGTTATAGGAGATAAAAGACAAGTCTGGAGTCAAATTGACTAGATTTTACAAGATGCTACTTATTCTTAGTTGATGTAGTAATGATGTACACAACTTTATAGTTTCAATAATGCCTCATGCAAATCAACTGCTTAATATATACCATTTATTTTATATTCATAAAATTATTGTTGAAGTAAAGAAATATGTTGTCAGGTTGTCAATGTTCACTAATTGAAATTCCAGCATTGAAGCAGACAAATGCAAAAAAAATCTAACTTATTTCAATCAAATCTTCACAAATTTAGTTTATATTAGCTGTTGAAGTGCTATAGTGTGCAAAAAACAATAGCAAACTAACCAGTTTCATCCCAATATATATAAATGTATATACTGGTTTCACATTTCCTCCAGTTTTGCAATTAGTTTAGAAGTTATACTGACTTTTTAAGAAACTTGCAAAACCTAGACTATATAAAAAATTATGGCCACTATAGCCCACCATAGAATTATTATTTATAGTATTATTATTAATTATAGTAATTATTATTATTTTTAGTATTATTATTAATTAAAGTAATTATTATTATTTATAGTATTATTATTAATTATAGTAATTATTATTATTTATAGTATTAGTATTAATTAAAATAATTATTATTATTTATAGTATTATTATTAATTATAGTAATTATTATTATTTATAGTATTAATTATTTAATAAACTATTTTTGTGATTGATAAAGTACATTCACTGAAAGTAGTTAAAATCTATGCCTAGAGACTGCCTAATGGGAAATTTCTCTGGATACAGGAGACCACTAAACATTAACCAATAACCTTTTTTTTAGAATAAAAGAGCTTAAATTATAAAATTGAAAAAACATAAAAAATATATTACTCATATAATTACTTATTTTTTTCAACTTAAAAATATTCAATAATTCAAGAAGGGTAAGAAGGTTACACTCTCAAATTTTTGAAATAAATATAAAGTAAATAAACTTGATGATGCAGTAAATGTTTGTTTATCATTGCCCTATTGGTGATAATCATTTTTATTTTATTTTTATTATAAAATAGCTTTGTCTCAATTGGTTACTTTGTCACGAAGAAAAAAAAAAATTTAACTTGCAATGTTACCTTTCAATTGTTTTTTTTTAACTTTAAAAAGTGTAACCAATTGAGATGTAACATAACGTAACTAAATCTAGATTTGAGACGTAACTAAAATATGTTTCAAATCAAACTTTTCAAATTCATATGTATATATCTATATAAAAGACAAAATGTAACATAAAATTTTTTTTATTTGTGACAAATTTTAATTACGTCTCTTAAATGCTTTACGTTACATTGTGTCTTGATTGGTTACACTTTTAAAGACAATGAATAAATAATAAGATTGCTTAGGTACCTTGGATTGCTTAAGTACCTTAAGTTACTTTAACTTTTAAGATAATTTTTTTATGCTTCACCTTACGTTACTGTTAAAGCTTTACTTTTAAAAAGTTTTTTGTTAAAACTAACCCACGGTATCTTTCTTATTTAATATTTTTTCTTTATTCTAAAAATATATATATATATATATACATATAATACAGTGTAAATACATAAATATGATATATAATATAAATACCATAGGTTCCAATATTACGTGTCATAATGTCAAAATGTTAGTATCGTTATGTAATATGTTACATCTCGGTTAATAGAAATAACGAACATTTTGCACATAACAGACATTACATTGTTACATAAAATATTATGTCTCGGTTAAGTAAAAATAACGGCCATTTTACACGCAATGTAACTGGACTCATTTACATTACAATATGTAATTTAAATTTAAAATGTAATAGGGCCCCTAATAACATCTTCAATGTTATAAAAAACTCACTAATGAGTTTCTGTATTTAACATATATACATATATATGTGTGTATATATATATATATGTGTGTATATATATATATATACATATATATATATATATATATACATATATATATATACATATATATATATATATATATATATATATATATATATATATATATATATATATATATATATATATATACATATATACATATATATATAATGCGGTAGTGGTAGAGTGCTCGCTTTATAAGCAAGAGGTTCTGAGGTCAATCCCAACCATATCCCTGGTAGTACCACGCTCAACTTGTTTGTCCGTGCAGCGACCTTGTTCGTCAAGGTTCGTGTTTCGGAGTTATAGAATTGAGAGATGTATGTATATATGGTATATATATAGTGGTATATGCATGTATATATGTTATATAAAGTGGTAGAGCGCTTGCTTCATAAGCGAGAGGTTCCAAGTTCGATCTCCACCAGGTCCCTGGTGCATATTTTGAACCCTATACAGGCTCAGAATAGGCAGAAAAATGAGCAATCTGATTCGCTGATTTTGAAAGAGAGGCAAGTGCGATTTTGTTGAAAAATATAATTAAAATCAAAACAAACAGATTTTTGAAATAAATTTCAAAGTAATGATATACTAAGTTTATCAATACAAGTCACTATTATAAGTTACTATCAACACAGGAAATTCATTTTATTTTAGTACTCTTCAGAGTATTTAAAATGTATCAAAATCTATTTGTACAAGAGAATTTTCACTCGTAAAAATTTCAATAAAGTTTATCTTGGTGATGAAGATTTTATCAATTGTTAATTTTAAGAAACGAAAAAAAAAAATGTGTTGAAGTAAATTTGAAAAAATCTACAAATGTGTTTCTGTTAAAATATGGTCTTGGCCTTAAAGCATTCTCAAATACATAGTTTATATAAGTATGTTGTACGAGACTAATAGTGAAGCACTTTTGCATACAAAGTTTATATGTAGTTTTACGTGACTACTTGTGAAGAACTTTATTTGTAAACTGATTTAAATGTTTATTATAAAGAGTTGAAAATTAGAGTTTTTTAAAAAAGAAAATTTGTACTAATTGCAAAACTAGCTTACATGTTCCATGTCAATATATGAGCTCTGAGGAGATTTTGTTTTCATGCTTTGTTTCAACCATAGTTTGGAGGAGGCTGATATATTTTTTTATTACGTAACTTTAATAAAACATTGTGTTAAACCATTAAAAAACTTTTTTTAAATTTAAAAATTTTTTGGCAGGCTACATTAAGTTATAAAATATTTGAAAATTTAACAAAAGAAGTGATATTTATGTTTGTCTACCAAACAGTAATTTTTGTACAGTTACATATAAACACTGACATTAAAAGCAAGAAAAAGTATTGAAGTCAAATAAGTTAACCAAATAAAAGTGGATTATGACATAAATAAAAGTGGATTATGGCAAATGATTATGGCATTTTTTGTATTGTATTAATTAAAAAAAAAAAGATTTAAAAAACTAAACTAAGTGGTTAAAATCAATGAAAAAAGGTTTAATGAAAAAAGAGTGATAAAAAAAAGAAAATTAAATTATCAAAAAAAAAGAACAAAATAAGTTGTCATGCGATGAATATTTTTGCTATTATAAAATGTGTTTTGTATGAATAAACTCTTGAAATATTTCACTTGAATTTGCATGTGTGCAATTTCTAAATGTGTTCCTCATCAAATATAATGTCCATGTTCTATAAAGCATGCTCGATACAAAGTTTATATGCAATTGCACCAGACTACTGGTAAAGTACTTAAAATATGCAAATAAATTTTAAGCTGAGGCAGAAGTTGTTCTAAGCTCATTACTGCATCTTTATACCAACTTAATAATTATAAACAGTTTAACATTTAAAATTTTGGAAAAAGAACATTTTTACAGATGTTTTGCCAAACTAGCTTACATGTTCCATATAAATCTACGAACCCTAATGAAGTTACTGTTCAACCTAAATTTTGAGAAGGCTGATAAGACGAACATCAATATTTTTCTTTATATATACTATATAGGATGAAAACTGGATATTAATCTAATGGAAATAATTTGAATAATAAATTGGATAATAATCTATTGGAAAATTTAACAAAAAAAGTGATATTTGTTTTTTCATTGAACATTAAAACTTTACTGAGTATTAAAGTCAAAAAATTTAACCAAATAAAGGTGAATTATGGCAAATTTTGTAATAAAAATTAGCCATACTTCAAATGTAAAAAGCTTTTACATTTGAAGAAGCAAGTTTTCAAAAAAATTATTAATATTACATCAAAATAAAACATGACGCATCTCTGTTTTTATATTAATAAAGAAGAGATATTCACAGAAATTTAAAAAAGAACACTTGTTTTTATTGGTTATACCAAAAATTACATAATGAAACTATTCATAAAATTTGTAAATATGGAGTACATTTTATTTAAGGTTTTTTTTCTAATTTTTTTAGAGCAGACATATTTTCTTTTTCTTCTGGAGTATATAATGTAAAATAAATTATTAGCATTATAAATATATAAAATTTATCAAAGTTTGCTGCTTTATTTAATATTATTTACCATCAGTTGCTATTAAAGGATACACATTTTATATTAATTATAGAATACAATAACAAGTATTTTGCTCAGGTTAAAAGCTATATATCAACAAACATGTATTGAGTTTTGAAATTGAAATAAACAACAACATGAACTTGCATGTTTGGAATCTTTCATGTTTCTACCTTTTTACACTTAGTTTCTCATAAAGGTGTGGTAAGTTGAGAGTTATTGCTTTTGGTAATCAGTTTACTATATCAAAACACACTTGTGGACATCAGGTTATAGATTTTTTCTAATAACTTATTATGCTGCAATGCTTTGTGATCTTTCATTACTATACATTACCAAAGGATATCTAAATTCGCTCTTGCTTACAATTGGTTTTAATTTAAGAGTGTTGCAAGTCATCTGGGCTAGCTATAACAACCAATAAGCAATATTCTCGAACTTTTTTAGTGTTGTATATAATTTATATATGAGAGTAATAAGTGTAAAGTTCTAAAAAGAAATTAGGCTATTTTTTCAAAATACTTTTCTTGCTAAATGATTAGATAAATGGGAACTTAATTTGAAAAAAATCATACCAAGTTAGTAATAGTCTATTGATATTAGTAGGTAAATTTTAAAACTGTTTTAAAAAATCTATCGTATGAGCATCATACGATATCACAGCATAGTCAAGTTTTACCATCTGGTTTATAGTTTGTTACAATGGTTGTCTTTTTTTATATCTTAGAATTATAAAAACAATTAGAAAAACAAACTAATTTTTTTAAATCTTTATTTTTGAGAAAAAATTCTGAAAATCACTGATGTTTTGAGTTGTGAGGGTTTGTATAAGTATTTGTACTATATTGCACAAAATTGGATAGAAAAATCATAATTTTTTTTTGCTATTATTATTTGGTTTCTTATGAAATTACTCAAATTTACTTTTATTATTCAATACGTTTTTTGACATTTGTTTTGATTTAAACATACGCGCAAAAGCCTCTCTTTCAAAATCAGCGAATCAGATTGCGCATATCTCTGCCTATTCTGAGTCTGTATAGGGTTTCAAAACATGCATCCCTGGTAGTACAGCGCTCAACTGGTTTCTCCGTGCAGCGACCTTGTTCGTCAAGGTTCGTGTTTCGGAGTTATAGAGTTGAGAGAGGATTTTAACCACAATTAAGTAGCCTCCTCTTCTGTAGTGGCATTTTTGGCCTTGGGGAGGTGAACTAACAGAAATATATATATATATATATATATATATATATATATATATATATATATACAGCCCTCAGAGTTAGGTTCGGCATTTGGCAATACCGACCTAACTGCCAACCTAGAAGTGTTTGAGGTTAACAAAAAATCACCAACCTAGTTTCTATGTTTTATGGTAAAACCTTTTTGATGGTAAAAATTTTTTTGCCAACCTGAGGCCAACCTCTAGCAGATTGAGGTTGGCAAATTATTGCCAACCTCATATTTCCTAATTACGAGGGTTGCATATATATATATATATATATATATATATATATATATATATATATATATATATATATATATATATATATATATATCCGACCTCGTTTCTATATTTTATGGTAAACCCTTTGTATCAATTTTTTTTTGCTGACCTTATGCCGACCTCATTTTTCCTAATTCCGAGGTTTGTATATATATATATATATATATATATATATATATATATATATATATATATATATATATATATATATATATATATATATATATATATATATATATATGCATGTATACATGCATGCTTATAAATGGCTGCATTTTAAAAATAGTTTTAAATTTGTTTACTTTAGGGTAAGCAATATACTGTTCACTTGTGTAAGATTCTTTGGGTTCTCCAAATATAGAAAACTTAAAATGTGGAACCAAAGATGCATTAAAGCTAACATAAGCTAGATATTTTCCATCAGATGAGAATTCTAAGGCATGTGTTGAACTCAGAATCTCTTCTAAAAATAATAAATATTTCTTATTTTATAAAATGCCAGAAATTTTGAATATATTAAACAAGCGTAGTTTTTAAATTTTACCTTCATAAACCCAATCAGGTACCCCATTAAATAGATTTTCTGGAACACCATCATGCGTGATGCGATGAGTCTGTTCTTTAATAGAAGGCATGTAGTATATATCACAGTCATAAACATATACCTAAACAAACAATTTAAATTTGAATTAAAATGCTACTCGCTGTTTATACAAGATAGAATCGAAGGACATTATATTCAACAAATAAAAAATAGAATACAAAGATTTTTATATGCAAGATTAATAAGTTATGCGCCTTTTGAAATTAAAAAAATAAAACATAAAAACGAAAAACAGCTGTTCATCAGATGATTTGAGGCTTTTAAAAAAGACAAAAAGATTTATGCCAGTGGGTATATGCCAGATTTAACTTTTTATTGCCTTAAAAAAAATGAATCCAACAAAGCAGCAGAACAGAAAAAAGACAGAAGACTGAAGGGAGATTAAATAAGTATTGTTACATAAAATTATTTTAAATAATCAAACATTAGGTAGAGGTATTATAAGGTATTGTTACAGGTATTATAAAGTATTATAGGTATTATATCATTATATCATTAAAAAAATATAAAAACTAATGCACATGATGTTAATCAGGATGTTCCCTCCATTTTTTTCCCGGTCGCCCTGCGTGTGACTGAAATATATTTTTAGTTTTACTTGAGTCATCCGATATGATAATCAGTAGTCCTGTAATTTTAAAAACGTTTTAAAAAAGGAGTATTGTTACACTTTGAACCATTTTAAATTGTGTCGATGTCTAATTTAATTCAAGTCGGCTTCTTTTTATAATGTCTAGTAAAATTATATATTGCACCGCAGTGTATTTATTTTTAAACCTAGTGTACTTTTTCAAAGGCTTCTTTCAAATAATCTCTAAGAACAAAATTTTCATACTTTAAAAGATAGATTTATTAATAAGCACTCTTTTCTAAGTAACAAACTGTCTGGTTGTATCGCTGGGCTACCAAGACAAATTTTTTTCAAAATTTTAGTCGCCCTTTGAGAAAACGAGTTGCCACTGGACAACCATGAGGGTACACCCCTGTTAATAAAAGTTAAAACAGAGAAGGAGCGTGGATGCCAGATTTGTTTAAAGAATTCCTTTATAAGCATTTAAAAAATGTTTTTTCAACTTGTTAAAAATCTGGCGCTTTACTAATTAAATAAAATCGCTAATTCATAAACCTTTTTTATACTTAAAAATATGTAAACCTCTCTTTCTTTATTGTAATTAAATTTTATCCACCCTTATTGTATTACTTATTAGAAAGTAGAATAGTAAGGTTTTACGGGCATGTATTGTTTCAGAGATAAAAGGCAGGTTTCCTGATAAACATAGAATTTACACAAACTTAAATAGTGGTGATGAAGGTACCTTAGGAATATCTGAAGTTGTAGAAGTACATTTAAAGTTAAAATACTAGCAAAAATGTTTATACAATAATATACATTATATCTATATATACATTATATTATATATATACATAGTTGCAACTATTTTAACAACTATTTTAACTTCTTTTAACAACTTTAAACCATTGCCATTATATTTTTCTCACTTGAATTACAAAACTTCAAGAAGATAGAATAAGAAAAACAAATTTAACAAAACAAATTTAAATGTAGTCTTTCTTTTATATGAATAATATAAATTTTGCGAATACAGTACAATCTCTCAAATTCGAAAACCTCCATAATTCAATTAAATGCAAAGTCACTGTGAAATGCGTTTAAGAAAAATCAACTCTCTATAATTCGAAAATCTGTCTAATTTAAACTTTTATTTTTCCCCATAAATTTCGAGTTAGAGAGATTCTACTGTACTTGAAAATACAAAAACTAAAATTTAAAAAACAAATGTTGTTAAGTATAATTTTATTTGGCTATATAATACAAAATATTTTTATAAAATAAAAATAAGTTTAAACAAATATTATTATAAAATAGACGCTTTTAAAATTCACTTTTAAAAAATACGAAGAATAGAAAAGAAAATATGTGGCAATTTCTTAAAAAAATGAAAGTAAATGTAAAAAAACAAAAAACAAACTAAAAATTACTTGAGATCAAAGTTCAACACTTAAATGTCTCAAAAGTCTACAGTGATATAATATACTGAAACTCCATACTATAAATAACATAATAAAACCCTCTCGAAAGAAATCATCTATTCTGTAAATTGCATTTAAAAGAACTATTAAGTCTGTAAACAAATTTTTTTTTATTTTTATTAAACATCTTCGCATCCAACAAGGCTGCGAGCAACCACTAATTAAAGTTGTAAGTTACTGGAAGAGAAAAGATGAAGATTGTAGAGCAAGATAACAATTATACGAATCAGGAAAGCAAGATGAAAGAAGCGAATTCCAAAGAGCTGATGTTCAAGGAAAAAAACTAGACAAATAAGAGTTGTTGGAACACTTAGGAACAGTCACAGAAAAATGTGGTAGTGGTGTAATGGTAAAGCGCTCGCTTCATATGCGAGAGGTTCCGAGTTTGATCCCCACCACATCCCTGATAGTACCGCGCTCAACTTGTTTCTCCGCGCAGCATCCTTGTTTGTCAAGATTCGTGTTTCGGAGTTATAGAGTTGAGAGAGGGATATAACTACTATTAAGTAGCCTCCTCATCTGTAGTGGCCTTCTCGGTCTTGAGGAGGAGAATAACGAAAAAAAAAGAAAAAAAAAAAGGAAGAGACTTAATTATATGACGGGTAACACAAGAATAAACTTTAGTATATGGCACAAGAGAAGCTAGCTCTTTAGAGCAGTGCCTATTATAGTATTTGTAGAAAAGAGAAAGAAAAGCAACATTATGACAATGTGATAATGGTTGGAGGATGGCTGCAAGAGCAGGTCCAACTATGTTTACAATGCATTTTTGCACCTTGTCTAAAAGAGAAAGGGCATCATTAGATGATTCGCCCCAGATATGGCAACAGTATTCCATACAAGGCCGGATTTGAGATTTATAGAGATAGAGAATAGAATCGGAAGTAAGAAAGTGTAGAGCTCAATAAAGAGATGCTAATTTTGCAACAGATTTGATATATGTTTTCCAAGAAAAATCGGAAGTAAGAGTTAATCCTAGAAGATGAAGAGTGGATTACCGTTGAGTACATTACCGTTCATAAAAATAGGAAGATCTAAATTATTGTGATAACGATTGGCTGAAAAAAGTTGAGTTTTATCTGTATTGAAGTTCACTAGCCACAGTGAGCCCCATGCTGTAGCAGAAATGAGATCCTTTGCAAGCTGAAATGCCCCCTTCAAGCAATCAGAGAGTGCTGACTTCATATCACGACAAGAATAAATGGTAGTATCATCAGCAAACAATGCTTTTTAAAAGGAATGATCAATTTACATTTGAAAGTAATCATTGTATATTTTCACTGACACGGTTTTCTGTTTCATTATTCAATGTTTTTCTTTCACTGTTACATTATTTAAATTAAAACAACCAAAATTTGATAAATGGAAAACAAACAAACATTAATTTATAACATTAAAAAAAAAATTTGTACCAGTGCATTGCCTTTGGTAGACCAACCGCAATATCGTATTTGAGTATCTTTTTTGCTATTTGGAGGGTTTATCTTTATGATTTCGCTTTATATATAATAAAAATAGGATTTAAAAAAATTTAAAACTATACACATACAAATTTATACACACTTTATTGCAAAATAGTATTTAAAAATAATAAAACCAATTAATATTTGATATCAATTCAAAATATAATACCAAAAAAAATTATTTACTTGTTTTTTTTTCTTCCGGCAAACATTATTAAAGACTATTATAAATTATTATGCTATTACAAATATTGTAATTGTCACTATAAATTATTGTACTACTATATTTTATTTTTTATTTTCTACTTCTTTTTATAATACTATTATATATATTAATATATCACAAATTATTATAACTATTACAAGTGTGATTGCAAAATATATTAACAAGGATTAACAAGAAATTTTATTAGGAAATTATAAAACTTTTTATGATATATATTTAACAACTATAACTTCAACATAAAACCTAATTCCATCTTAATATGTTTGCATTTGTGTCTCTGTTTTTTCATGATATATTTCCTCTACATTTAAAAGCGATCAATTGGAAAAAGACATTTTAGGTGATAAATACTTTTTTTGTGCTGTATTAGTAGGTTAAAGTGCTGCTAATGCTCCAAATTATCATTAGCCGTAGCAGCCGGATTGCAGGTTCAAATCTCAGCTCTACAAATCTACTTACTGTATGAGTAATACAGTATGTCTACTTACTGTATGAGTAGTACCTCGGTACAAAGGAAACTTATCTCCTTTTTGGTCTGCTATGAAAAATTTTCTTTTTAGATTAGTAAATAAATAATCTAGTCAAGTAAATAAAAAATTGAGCCATTTATTTTGAAAATAGCATAAGTCACTTTTAAACAGAGATTTTTTAAGAAGATTTACATGTATTTGTTGTCTCAGGATACTTAAATTTGTATTAGTATAAATAATTTTGTGTAGTCATAATAAATAACTATAAAATTTCATTTTTTTGAAAAGGTGACATGCCACTTTCAAAATAAATGGCTCAACTATTGTTTGAAAAAATTTTGTTATTTTTATAAAAGTTTAGTTCAAATTATCAAAGGCTTTTACATAATATACTAATAAATAAAAAACTTTTGTACACAAAAATTTTGCATAAAAGATTTAAAATATTTAAAGATTTTATTGGTAAGAAAAAAGTTTTTCTGTAAAAATTATTTTTTGTAGCAACAACGCATTTATAAGTTTGCTAATGAAAACTGAATTAAAAATCCAGTTTATCAATGTTTATGGAATTAGCATAAACATTAAAAATCTTTATTAAAATAAATAAGGGTTGAAGGAAAAAAAAACATGGTTGTTTGGATATAGTAATGGAAAACTTAGATGAAGCAGAAACTTGTGAGATTGCAGGGTAATTTTTTTGTGCTAATCTTTTACAAATAAATGATTCATTATATTTAAATGTAATGCATAAAAATATTTATATGTAATGCATAAATATATTAAAATGTAATGCATAAAAAAAAAAGAACTCAATAAAATAAGAAAAGATATAAGAACTTTCAGAAATTAAAATACAAACCTGGTTTCAAGGTTTTTAACATAATAATCTGCATAAAATGAATGTCTGTACAACTAAAAGAAATTTTTTTATATATATACATATATATATATATAAAACAAAAAACAATGCAAAAATGATGTTAGCAAAATAGATATTATTAATGATATTTAACAGAAATGCTTTCATGTTGCCTCTTTATTTTTATATATTATGTATTATGATAACATATTATGATAACAGAGTATTATGATAACATATTATTAGATTTTTATTAGATTAAAGTATTATGATTATTATGAGTATTAGATTTTTATTAGATTAGAGTATTATGATTGTTATGAGTATTAGATTTTTATTAGATTAGAGTATTATGATAACATATTATTGATAACATAAGCTCATTCTAAAAGAGATTTAACAAGAAATTTACATTATTTTTGGTTAGATAAGCAGTTTAGCCATACATGAATTTTGCCTTGAAAACCATTTTTGAATATGTTATCTAAAAGCCTTTTGCAAAAGCCTTTGTCAAAGGCTATGAGAGAACAGCATTAATGCGAAGGCTGTGATTTATATTTTTATTTTTATTTTTTATTCTAATTCACTCCCAACAAGGCTGCAAGCAACCACTATTAAGCTGGGAGATTAATAGGTATTACATAATTTATGGTGTTATTAGATGAGGTATCAGCATTTATGAAAGTTGAAAAAGTGACTGCTTGTGAAAGCACTTTATCATTAAGCATATCAATGATGATTATTGACACATTTATCATTGAACCATTTGACATGAGGAGAATTCTCTTGAGATAAAAAGACTTTGCATATTTTATTTTTTACTGAACTGCTTTTAAGTTAGTATTAAGAGAGAGAAGTTATTTTTTGTGTTTATAAAAATTCACTCCAAACAATGCTGCAACCAACCACTATTAAGTTGGAAGTTACTAGAAAAAAAGAATAGAGTTATAGAGCAAGGAAACGGTTGACAGAAGACTTAAAATGTTGAAGGTTGTATGAGTCAGGTAAACATGAAGATGGTAGAGAGTTCCAAAGGGTTAAAGTGCGGGGAAAAAAGCTAGACAAATGAAAGTTTTTGGAGCATGCAGGGACAGATACAGTAAAAGAATGAGACTTTGATGAATGATGAGTCAAGTAAGACTGTTTCTTGGTTGATGGAACTAGAGATGAAAGCTCCTTTAAGCAGCGGCCATGATAGTATTTGTAGAAAAGAGAAAGTGATGCAACTTTATGACAATGGGAAAGAGGCTCAAGCTTAGCAAATAAACAGGGTCCAACTGTGATTACAATGCATTTTCGGACCTTGTCTAAAAGAGAAAGAGCACCATTATAAGAACCAGCCCTAATATGACAACAGATATCATTTAGGGATAAATACGAAATTTGCCATAAATGATATACTGTTGAGGTAGAGAGATAGAGAGTGGAGTTAGAAGCAAGATAATGGCAACCAGGATAAAGAAAAGCAACCTTAGCAGATTCTAATTTAGCAATCGATGGTATAGATGGTTTCCATGAGAGGTCAGTAGTAAATAATAATCCAAGAAGACATAAAGAAGAGGACTCAGTGAGAAGGTTGCCATTTATTAACATTTGTTGTTAACATTTATTAACAGTGTTGCAATAGTTGTTTGCAGTAAATAACTGAACTTTATTAAAGTTAAAGTTCATAAGTCACTGTAAGCCCCAATCTGTTACAGAAGTGAACTTCTGTAACAGATTGGGGCTTCAAGACTGGCTGTCAAAGAGAGAATCAAAAAGATAAATCAAAAAGAGAGGACTTTTTTGTCAAAACAGTAATATAAAGTTGAGTCTAGCGAACAGAGTCACTTTAGATGTAAAGTTTTTAGGAAGATTATTAATGATAAGAAACAAAGCAGGATTAGTGATAGAATTTTGAGGTTCTATCCTTGGTCCTGCTATCTAGGCAGGATAGAGCCTTGAGGTACCCCAGAAGTTACTGAAAATGATGAAGAGTAATGGCCTTTGATGACTTTAATAAAGCGCTTAGAAAGAAATGATTTGATAATTTCAAAAATTTTCTCAGATACACCATTTTCAGAAGCAAGCTTATAGAAAAAACATGCATGCCAAACTTTATCAAAAGCTTTAGATATGTCAATAGCTCTTGCCTTGCTGCCACCATTCAATACATGATAGAATCTTTCAGTCATATCAGTTAGCAAGTCAGCTGAAGAATGAGAAGATTGAATATATTAGTTGTCAGACAGTAAGTTATTGGACTCAAAATGTGATGTTAGAAACTTGTTAATCAAAGACTTAAAGACCTTGCCAAGACCGGTTAAGACTGTAATTGATCTATCTATTAGATAGAATTTTTGGCTAATGTTAAGACTATAATTGCTGGTGGTTTGGTAGCAGTAAAAAAGTGCAGTAAAAAAGAAAAACTTTGCATTTTTTATTTTTTACTGCATTTTTTTAAAGTTATTAAGAGATATGTTTTGGACTGGGGAAGAAAAAAGATTATTAGTGACATAAATTGAATAATAATAAATAAACTCCAACTACAACAAATTGAGAACTTCAATTTGAATTACATAAATTTTATTTGTCAAGATTGCAAATTGAATCATAATGAAACAATGTTTCAGTTAGAAATATGCTTTTCAATTTTTATCATGTAATTGTAGTTCATAAAGCTTGATTATGTTTAAGGATAGAGAGTTGCTGAGAGAATAAGTAAATAAATAAGGGTTTAGTTAAGACTGTAATTATTTTGGAGAACAATATGAAGACCACACAGGCAAAAATGACCTAGTCACATTCAAAAAGTTTTAAGAAAGTATATATAACTCATTTACATAAAGAATTTTATAAATGCATATATAACTCATTTACATTATTTACTTATAATGAGACTTTATAAATGATTAATATATACTTTCTTATAAAGGATCAACTTTCTTCTTGCATAGAATAGAACCTCTCATTCATTATTACACAAGGTTATATACATAAAGTTACAATTATTTAAATAAACATCTTGGAAGTATTTTGTTCAAAAATTAAAAAAATATAAAAAAAACTATAACAAACTTTATTTTTAAAATTTAATTTTTAAATACTGTTACTGTTTAATAACTTACTGATTTTGATTTATTGCAAAAAAGAAAATATTTTTTATCAGGAGATAGTTCTTTTACATTTGAACCGACTTGATTCTAAAAAAAAAAATATATATATATATATATATATAAATATATATGTATATATATATATATATATATATCTACATATATATATATACATATATACACACACACATATATATATACATATATACATATATATATATATATATATATATATATATATATATATATATATATATATATATATATATATATATATATATATATATATATATACATGTATATATATATATATGCATATATACATATATATATATATATATATATATATATATATACATATACATACATATATATATATATATATATATATATATATATATATATATATGTATATATATATATGTATATATGTATATATATATATGTAGATATAATATATATATGCAGGCTTCGGCAGGAATGGCGGGCTATGGCCCGTGCCCGTCTCCGCACCCGTCTAAGTCAGTTTAGACAGGCCAAAAAAAGCCCGTCTCAAAAATAAATTTTGGGTAAAAAATAAGGTGAACTTTATGATTTTTTTTTATTTATGTACTCTATAACATGGATTTTGCTATCCATATTATAATTATGTCATAAGAGAAATTAAAATTTCTCTTATGACATAATTTTTATATGGATAGCAAAATCCATGTTATAATTTTTTATATTCAAATGTAAAATTTAAACAATTATAATTTAAACAATTTAAATAATATAACTAAATCGTACAGTTTTTCAAACGACGATAACTGATTGATATAATATCGAATTACCGTATTATATCGAGTATAATATCAAATCGATATAATATCGAGTTACCGTATTATGTTATAAATCTAATAATTATTTGATTAAAAAAGGGAAATATACGCATTTGATGCACAAGAATTAGGATTTTATTTTGGGTTTTTGGTATTTATAATAATAATGATAATAAAAAAAATTATCCATGTGATCTTTTTTTGATAAACTAGTTTGTCTTACTTTAAAGACATTTAAATTATTTCCCTGTTAACTTCCGCGTTAACTTAATGGTTTTTCTTAACGAGACGGCAGCTTATTTAATATGCAATTGTATAACTTTAAAAAGTCGAAGGAATGAGTACCCAAACATATGCAAACTAGCAAGTTTATTCATATGCTTATCTGGGTCGAACTCATCAGTGGAACGAGCCTTTAGTCTCTTGACAAAGCTAATGGCAGATCAAAGACTCCGTATTAATCACAAAACACTTAACGCTATCTTGGCCATTAAAATAAATGATCCGAATTTCACTAATAGTAAGAGGAAAAGTGTTGTAGAACGTGTTACTGATGTTTTTTTACAATAACGACGAACAGCTATTTTTGATCCGATCAGCCTAAAATCTGCTACACAAAAAAAAGATGAACAAATAGACATAGATTTCGTTGATTCAGATTTAAGCAGTGAAAGTGAATTGAAATTATCAGAATCGAGTGGAAGTGAAGAAACTGAGTTAGATTTTGAAATTGGAGAAGTTTTGCCATAATTTTTGTAAAACAATTATATAAATAAAATATAACTATACATGTTACCTTTTTTATCCTATTTATAAAAAAAATAATATACAGTTGTCTTTATATTATCGCTGTTATTCTAACACTATATTTAATGCATTTGAATTCATTATAAATATATTTTAAAGCAATAAAATAATGCTGAATTTGAAAGTCAACAACGGTTAAATTCAAGCTTTTTTTAGTTTATATAACGCTTCTTATATACATGCTTATATGGAAGCCCGGTATCTTAAAAAATTAATAGTACTTCTAAATAAAAACTTTTTATTAAATTTTTTTAGAGAAATTTGATTTCAAATTTTTTTATTTACGTATCAGATTAACTATTTCCAATCAGGATAGGCATAGGTAAAGCGAAGTTATAAAAATTATAAAACAAATTATAAACAGTTTAAGTGAGTTTTTAGTTTGCACGCCAAATAGAATGCATAAGTATATAAACAATTGAATTGAAACATTAACATTAGTTACCAAACAATTCTTAAACTATCGAACTCATTCATTTAAGGTTTAAAAAAAAAGATTTCAAACTATTTGTGGCTATAGCTTGAAAAAGTCGCAGTTAGATTTTGAAAATTTTATCATTCTATAAAATTTTTATTCACTAGAAACGAAGGAGCTAAAGAAGCACAATATACTAAAATATACTAAAATAAACTTTGGTAAAAAAATATACTAATAATATACTAAAATAGACTTTGGTAAAAAAACACGTCAGGATGCTTAAATAAGGAAACGTGATGAAACCCCATGGTTGTTTCTATGATTTTTTCCGTCGTTTTCAAGTTTATTGGTTTGCCTATATCTGGAATAAAGAAAAAAAATGAACATGAAACTAAATAAAGTTCACTCATATAACAAATCTAAATAAAAGCAACCATAACCCACGTGAAACGAAAATAGCTCTGAGCAAATAAAAAACTTTGAAAAACAACTATTGAAACTTAAAAAGTATCCAACTTATTTACTTTTATTATTAAAAGATTTTTTTTCTAATTAGCTCTCAAACAATTGGCTCTCTAAGTTATTATTTTAGTTCAATTCGCAAAATATTTCATATTCAATGACAATTTCATTCAAAAATAGAAGATAAATTTATAAACTTTAAAAAAAATTTAAAAAAAAAAATTTAAAATTGTAAAAGCTTGTGCGAGATCATTGAGACGGGCTGCCCTCCTTGCCAGGAAAGTCTATTTGTGACGGGCTTTTCATAGCCCGTGCGGTTTTTACTCCTGCCGAAGCCTGTATATGTATATATGTATATATAATATATATATACATATATGTAGATATAATATATATATGTAGATATAATATATATATATATATATATATATATATATATATATATATATATATATATATATATATATATATATATATGTAGATATAATATATATATATATACATATATGTATATATAATATATATATACATATATGTAGATATAATATATATATATATATACATATATATAGCCAGATTTTTTGTTTTGTTTTGAAAATCGTCATAAATCATAAAAATCTAAAAGTTGAAAAACATTTGGCAATAGTCCATTGAAGTTCTAAGAATAACAGAATTTTTCAAAATTTATTTATAATTAGAAGAACAATTTTATGAATACAATACGTCAATAATAATATATGTGAATATGAGTATTATATTAAATAGTTTTACTTTCTAAATTACTTTATAATTTAAAGTATTAAAAAAATGCAGTTTAATTAATTTTTTAATTATTTTAATAAAAAAAGCAGTTAAAACAAGCAATCAATAGTTTTACCAAAATTGTAGCCTTTTTTTAAAAAAAAGCGCTTGCCAAAAAACTATAAGCATTTTGTTTTAAATTGCAACAAAACATTTTTTTTCATTTGCGCAACTTTTATGAAAAATGGCTTTTTTTACTAGTTTTTTTATCTTAATTATTTTATCTACTATTTATTTAAAGCATTCTTTTCGCTATTTTTATTTTAATTTAAATATCAGAAAAAAATCAACTTTATAATTCCGCAGGCTAACTAAAAAATGACCATCCTGCCAGCGCTTTCTAGTTTGCTGGCATTAAATTTCTAACGAAGAAGACTGATATATATATATATATATTTATATATATATATATATATATATATACATATATATATATACATATATAAATATATATATATATATACACACATATATTTATATATAAATACATGCATACATATATATATATATATATACATATATATATATATATATTATATATATATATATATATATATATATATATATATATATATATATTTTTAAACATCTTCGCTTCCAACAAAACTGCAAGCACCACTAATTACAGTTGGAAGTTATTGGAAGAGAAAAGATGAAGATTATAGAGCAAGATAACGATTGACAGACAACTTAAAGGATTGCAAATTATATGAATCAGGAAAGCAAGATGAAGGAAGCGAATTCCAAAGAACTGATGCTCAACAAAAAATAACTTGAGGAATAAGAGTTTTTGGAGCACTTAGGAACAGTTACAGAAAAAGGATGAGACTTAATTGAATGACAAGTAACACGAGAATAAACTTTAGTAGTTGGTACAAGAGACGCTAGCTTTAGAGCAGTGCCCATTATAGTATCTGTAGAAAAGAGAAAAAGAAGCATATATATATATATATATATATATATATATATATATATATATATATATATATATATATATATATATATATATATATATACAGTATCGGACAAAACGAGTGCAACCAAATAATGCTAATTTAATTTCTTTATATAAACATACTGAAAAAGGTTACATAAAAAATAGGCGCAAAAACTTTTTAATTGATTTCCATTATACTTTCTTGTCAACCCAACTGTTTTCATAATTATTTTATTAATTTATGTTAATTCGACAATTTTCTATATAAGGTTGGTAAAAATTAGTATTGATGACCAGTTTAGTCACATTTGAAGCCTTTAAAATATTTCGATAAGACCTAAAAGTTAAGGTACATTGAAATGGGTCAAAAAGCAGTGAGCAAGGCAAAAAAGTGGCAAATAATAGGCATGAAGGATGGCACAATGATTAGTAGTAGAGAAATAATAAGAAATTTAAAATTTTCAGAGAATTGCATCAGATTTACTCGAAAGGTGTTTAAAACAACGGTGGCATTTTTAAGTCAAGCAAGAGCCAATCTGAAAGGTTAAAAAATACTACTAAGTACAAAAATTGTCTTACTTTTTGTCAAGTAAGAGCCAATCTGAGGTTATTTTAAACTTAGCAAAATATTCAACGAAAACTGTTATAGATATATTTCTTCAAATACAGTTTACTAAAGAAACATTTTACTAAGGAAATAAATTAGTGTTTATGCTGCTGTCAGAAAACTTATACTGACGGCCAGAGATCGGCTCACAAGATTAATGATGTGTAAGGAAAGAACTTTGGCGAAGTGAAAGCAAGCAATTTTTAGTGATAAAGGTAACTTTGAAGTATTAAATAGAAAAAAAAAGTTCTTGTTAAATCAGATTTAAATAAGAAAAGTATTGTAACCACTTTGTTGTACTAAGGTTACAAGTTGGCAGCGGGAGTGTTGGTATTTGGGGCTGCTTTAATTTTAACAGAGTAGGTGAGAATAACATTTATACAGAGTTATCCAACATACATAGAATTGTTAGAGATGATGGTTCCATCAGTGGAACATGACATGCTGATTGATTGAAACAAATGCCGGCTATTTCAACAAGATTTGACGCCTGCTCAGACAGCTTGTACAGTAAAAACATGGATGAAAGAAAACAAAGTAGATTTATTGCCCTGGTCAGCTCGATCATAAGATTTGAAGCCAGTTGAATCTATTTGGGCTTGGACAGACATAGATTTAGTCAAGGTACAAATAAGATTTATATATAACTTAATGCAAGAACTAGATTCCATTTGGAGAAGAGTTCCAAACAAAGTTTGAAACAATCTTGTTGAATAGATGCAAAAAAAAAACGTGTTGCTTGCAAAAAGTTGAAAGTAAAACATGTTGCAAGCTTGTAGAGGATATTTCAAATACTAGTTAATATAATTTATTTTTTTTAATCAGTTTTTTATAGATATTTTTTGTAATTATGTGCGATAAAATATTTATATATGTTTTAGTATGTCATCCAAGATGCTAGATTAATTTGAAAAAATTTTTCTCATAAATATAAAAAAAATTTGTTCAATCTTCATCAATTTCAATTTTATGGTAGTTTAAAAATGCT